>NW_010234249.1:0-26639 GCF_000690775.1 Eurypyga helias
TCGCTTCAGGCGAGCCCCAAGCGCCGGGGGGCATTGCCCCTTTCGCCCTCTCCAGCCCCAGGATGTCTTGTCTTCCCCCGCTGCCCTCCTGGGGGGTGCCGACATATCCACATCCCCCTCCCTCCCCCCCATCGTTTGGCAGGGTAGTCACTCAGGGAGACGGTACCAGCCTCATTCCCTTAGAACTCCATCCTGGTTCCAACATGCTGGAGACACAGCCCTGAAGTCACATCCTTCTACCCCTCCTGACCATGATACTTTCCCTTAATCCCCTGCAACATGACCATCTTCCAAATATCTTCCAGAAACCACCTCTGTAAATTCACGCTATGTGCTTCTGTAACCTTCCATCCAGGTCTCCAAACCTCCTTCCCCATGGTGCTCTAAGCCCACCCAGCCCCTGCAAGGGATCCTTCACCACCATCTCCCAGTGCTTCTCCCACCTCTTTAATCCCCATGTCCCAGTAAGTGACCCTCCTTTAGGAAGTCAAGCAGCAGAGCCGGGCTCCTAAAGCCACCTCTTAATCTTCATGCTGTCGGGTGAGCACTGTTTTCCACCACCTCCATTTCATGCACGGAGTAATGGAGACAGAACATGTGATGTGTCCAGGTTCACACAGTAATTAACTGGCCGACAGCGTAAGAAGCCTCATTCCCAAGTCAGTACCCTGTAAACATGGCCTCTGTTCCTCCAAGAGGTCTGCCTCTTCTCTTCTCTTCTCTTCTCTTCTCTTCTCTTCTCTTCTCTTCTCTTCTCTTCTCTTCTCTTCTCTTCTCTTCTCTTCTCTTCTCTTCTCTTCTCTTCTCTTCTCTTCTCTTCTCTTCTCTTCTCTTCTCTTCTCTTCTCTTCTCTTCTCTTCTCTTCTCTTCTCTTCTCTTCTCTTCTCTTCTCTTCTCTTCTCTTCTCTTCTCTTCTCTTCTCTTCTCTTCTCTTCTCTTCTCTTCTCTTCTCTTCTCTTCTCTTCTCTTCTCTCTTCTCTTCTCTTCTCTTCTCTCCCCCTCCCTCTCCCTCTCCCTCTCCCTCTCCCTCTCCCACAGAGAGGTCACTCTGAAGATTGAGAGAAGCACTGCTGCACTTTTTCCACACTGAAAGCTCAAGCAATGCTTTTAGACATTTGCAGTGAGAGCTGTTCTCGACTGCTGGGTCAGGTATTTTAGCTAAGCAGGTATTTAAACACTCCAGGAAGTGGGTTTTTTTTTGGGTTTGGGGTTTTTTTTTTTTTCCTTGCTGGAGCTGTTCAGGGTTCTTAACTTGCGTTTCCTCGTGGCATCACCTCATTAATCCTCCAGCAAGTTCTCCTAGAAAACCAGAGGAATTGCACATTTTTATTTTTCAAGAGCAAGGCAGACAAGGGAAATAATTCATACAGCCATTTGTGGGCGTTATATATAAAGCATAATGAACTTGAGAAAGTACTTCTTTTTCTTTTTTATTTTTCTTTTTTTTTCTTTCTTTTCCTTCCTCTTGGCGTATCAAAAGGAAAGTGTGATCCCTGGCCTTCCTTTGCTTTTGAAAATTCCTACCGTGTTCCAGTCTGAAGCTGTTCATTTAGCAGGTTTTCTAGTCCTCTGTCAGAACTGGAAAGTCGTAAATAAATGCATGTTCTTTAATAACTATATTTCACATCTAAAACGAGCATTTCCTGAGCTACTCAGTGGGGAAAAAGAAAGTGTTAATAAAACCTCGTTTGGAGTATAAAAGCATTACTCCTGGGATTTTTTTTTTTTTTACTTCTTAAAGAAGGGTATGATCACGTTTAAACAAATTTCAAAATGAAATTGTAATGAGATGCAATTGAAACATCTAGCTGAGAAACCAGGGAAATGATTGGGTTTTTCTGCTTATTATTATTTTTAATTATTTTACAGATTCTTTTTCAGTGTTCTATTTTTGAAGTAGCTCGTTGCCCAGGAACAATAATATCACTGGAACATATGTGAGTTTTTCTGTTTTGAGTTTTTAGGGGGTTTTTTGTTGTGTGGTTTTGTTTTTTTTTAACAAATGAGAAAATATTTTCCTTGGGAAATGTTTGCTCTCCTCTCAGGGATGAGATATTCCAATGTCCTTAGACCAAAGGAGGTGATCTGAGCCCCATAACCCCATGCATTAAAGAACAGGCAGGTTCAGCTTGGTGTCCCACCTCACTCAATGGTGCTGAGAGCAGGGACATGAGGACTTGCTTTCCTTGGCACTGTGTCTTCTCCTGTTGCTGAGGTCTGAGCTGCAGGAAAACCTTCCTTTTGGTCAAATCAGGGAAGCTATGTCAACCTCCTCCATCTGCACAGCTAGAGCTGGAGGAGGCAATGTGACGGCAGCCCTGCTGGCCCCTCTTGGGCTAAGGGCAAGCTACAACCTCTCCCTCTAGACAAGGGGAGGCTGTCAAAAAATCAGTGCTATGAAAGCAACATCCCTTCCCAAGTATGAAATAATAAAAAAAAAAAATAGCAGGGGGTTTTGGGGACAGGGAAAATCCAGGCATAGACAATCCCAGCTGCCCACCCCAACAGGGAGGTATTTCCTGCCTTTTCTGTAATTACTTGCAGGCGGGGTGGGGGGACCCATGCACTGGAAAAAGCCACCCAGAAGAGACATGCTGCAAATACTGTGAAGAAACAGAGATTGTTGTTCCTTGCTGCCTTATTTGTCAGATCTGGGCTGTCTTCTAATGACTGAGTGGATGCTGAGATGAATAGAGTTAAGTAAAAACGACTCCTTTCACACACATACACACACCCCTCCTAAAATTACCTGCTACCTTTCCTTACAAATGAGTCAAGGTATCGATCAGTCAGGTGTAAAAATATCCCATTGTTGCTCATGTTAGACCTATCCCAAAAAGCTGCTCTCCAGAGCTCCAGATAACAGATTTGGGAAAGACAGTTAAAGAAAGAATAGTTTGAGTTGGTCCACAGAGAGATCACTGGGCAGGGAAGGCACATAAAATATGCTGATTAAAAGAAATGCACTTGTGAGAGTGAAACCAGTTACAACGGAAAATGGAACACAACTTTGGTCTGTTTTTCTTGGGTGAGATTGCTGTGGAGGACCCTACCATACACACTCCCATGGCAATAGATGGTGCCCTAACCCAAAAATAGGTGTAGAATCAAAGCAAGAGAGCTGTGTCTCTCTCTTTCTATGAAAGGTGAAGTGATGATTTGGGGATTCATTCAACTCAGCAAAGGTGAAGAACAGCCTGGACCATTCTTGAATGTACATCCTTCCATCCGTCCATCTGTCCATCCATCCATCCATCCATCCATCCATCCATCCATCCATCCATCCATCCATCCATCCATCTTGCTTCAAAATGCCTCTCAGGGAAATGGTGACAGACTCCATGTAGTATGAGGTGGCATAGAAGCCCCATGCACAGAGTATATTGAGCTCCAAAATTGGGAAAGACCAGAGTACTCCCTGCCCCAAATGTTTCTAGACCTCACTGTTTGGAAACATATGGAAAAATCTCAAAATCTGGACTAAGACAGGCCAAAAAAAATAAAAAAGGCAACACATTTTCAGGCCAGCTCTGCAAGTTTCCTCAATGGGGCTTCAAAGAAGACTGATGATGATGATATGATTGATAGGATTGTGTTATAATTGCTCAAAACTTCTGGAAACCCGATCAGCATCACATCAGCTGTATATAAACCAAATTACTTCAGAAATCCAGAAACTCAGCCCTTCTTCACTTCAGCAATAATCTGAGTTTCCAAAACAGATTCTATTTTGCCTCTCAGGGTAAAAACATATGCGCCCTAAGCAAAAGTTTGCATACACAGAGAAATATTTATCAAAGTGACCTGCAGAACAAACCAGAAATTCACTACCTGCTGTGCCAAGGATGTTCAGAAAGAAGAGGAAAAAGGATGAACAGTTTCCTAGCCCAGAAAGAAGATCCAGCAGAGGCAAATACAGTTGGACATCCCTAGGAGCGGAGGAAGGAGCATTGGGCATCAGAGGTGAAGGCCAAAGCTCATTCTATATGAGCAAAACGGAGGTCACCCAAAACAGGCGGATCAGAGTCCAAGAGATGACTGACACCTTGCCTGCGGGATGTTTCTGACTCAGAAGGAGCATGGGATGCTTTGCAGTAGGATGGTTACTGGTGAGGTTCTCAGGTGACACCCCTTCAGAGGGTGTAGATACACCTGTAGGACCCACATTTGATGCCCTTCAGTGCGACAACATACAGAAGGGGTAGCAGTTTTCAATGAAAGTTGATAGCACGCTTGCCACTAGAATTTTGGTGCTGTTAGACCTTTCTCCAAAAACTTTCCTTCAAAACCCATTTCTGCATGCAGATACAGGTGAGAGGTTGTTCTCACTCACTTCATCAATACCATATGATCCAAGATGTGGATCATCTTCTGTAGATGGAGCTACTTTAACCTGACTACATTGTCTCTTCAGCCGGGAGAAGACGCAGGTGTGGGCAGGGGGGGCAGAGATCTGCTTGGACAAGGAAGGTGGATGGACATCCTCTGTCTTCTGCCTCATCCCATACCAGAATGAGGAGCAGAAAATTAAATGGGAAGGAAGGAGGTACAAAACTGATTGGGAAAGGTGCAACTTTGGTGGGTTGTTGCCTTGACACAGGAATCTGTGGCTGTTAAAAACCAACATCGTTCCAACAAAAAAAACCACAAACTGGGCAGTTTCACAGAAGAGCATTTCAGCAAGGATGAGTTAACAACAGACACCTCACCTGTGGCTCAGGAACTCCCAGACCTGCAAGGTTGGAGGTTAGGGGAGTATTTTGAAAAGGTTTTGCTCCATGCTGTTCCCATTCTTACTCTCTTTCTCAGATATCCATTACTGGCCACTGTCAGGAACAGATTACCATTTTCCTGATCTGAAAAGCTGCTGTGATGTTCATGCTGCTGTGATGCTCATTCTTCCTTGTCTGCTGTGCTCGATACCAGCTTGCATCATCTGTACCACCTCTTTAATCAGGTGTTGTCACTGCTGGTTTGAAGGAGAGTGCAGGAGAAGGTCTTGGTTCTGTCTTACCAGCTGTTTGTGAGAGTGTAAGAGCTGTGAATTGGAAATTTGACTGGGTTTTGCCAGTATGGGAAGTGTTTCCCTTGCTCCTCTTTATTGCTTGCAGACGTGTTGTTATGGGACTCTCTGACTGCTGAACTTTTGCAGTAATGTCACATAAACATATTCAATTGGGCTGGCATGTGAGTTACTTGCTGCCATTTAGGAGCGAATTAAAAAATGAAACAAAACAAAACAAAACTAAACCAATAACTGTGGCTGCTGTGAAACCTTTCCAGGAAGATCTTAATTCTTCCAAGGACTCTAGAGTGTCTCAGCACCTGTATGATGTTTAAACTCATTGCCAAGCAGGTTTGACTTCCCAGGAAAATGCAAGATCCTTGGGAACCCATCTATGTTTTGCAAACTCTCCTTCTTTGGTGAGACCCTGGAAAGCCTGAGCTCCCAGACAGGTCAATTGGGGGACCACACTACCTTGCAGAGTTACACCAGCAATAAACACAGGAAATCACACTCCTCACTTGCTGGATTTCAGCCAACACTTTGGTGGAATAGAACAGGATTAATCTGTCATGGTTTGCAATTATTTTAAGGTAAACAAAGGGAAAAGGGAATCTGGGTGATGTATTAATACCCTGATCCCCCTGTGCTCTTCCTATGTCCATTCATGGGATACATTGAAAAGAAAACACGGAAGATGGACAGACATCATACAGTGAAATGAGGGAGGAGATTATAATAGATATCCAGTTATATGTTTTGCCATAATGTAGGGGAAAAAAAAAAATCACCTTTGCTTTCAGTTAAGATGAACCATTGATGACAGTGCCAAAAGCAAAGTGCACTGAGAAAGAAAATTCCCATAGAAATGAGAACTATAGGGAAACTCTATCCCAAAAACCACCGTATCGGAAGGACTGGCTATTCTCCATCACCAGATCTCCAAGGACCAGCATGCACAACTTCGTATCTGGAGGCAAGGATGCAAAAGAAAACTGTCAAGACGCACACTCTGGACTGGGGACCAGCAAAACCAGAGCTTAGATGTGAAAGAAAGACATAATCCAGGAGCTGTCAGAGATGTCTGTCTCTGCTCAAAACTTCACAGGGCTTTATAACAATATGGAGGGAAGGGGGCACTGAAGACATAGGGAATGGCTAAGAGGTTGTAGCAGGCAAACTTGGTAGTTTCTTGGATAAAATAAGTTCTTGTAGGAAAAAAATGTGCATGTGAAAAATCTCCTTTCTTTGGAAT
This sequence comes from Eurypyga helias, assembly GCF_000690775.1. Taxonomy (NCBI): domain Eukaryota; kingdom Metazoa; phylum Chordata; class Aves; order Eurypygiformes; family Eurypygidae; genus Eurypyga; species Eurypyga helias. The sequence continues at coordinate 6,261 of NW_010234249.1, forward strand.
CTAAATGAGAAACTGATGCAGTGCCATGGGGTAACCTTGTTACTCCAGTCAGAGAAGATGGACTTTGACAAGGGAACCATGTCAAAAGTAAGGAAGTGGCTAACGGGGAAATGATACTGGACAGTGTTGGATGGGGCTTTCCAACTATTTGTGGAGTTTCTCCTGGGTCTGTCTTGCATTGGATTTGTTTAAGGTTTGCAACAAAAATTTTGGCCCTCAAGGTGGAAATGAAATACTAATGAAGTCTGTTGATGGAACAAACTGAGAAACCTCTATGAAATATGGGAGGAGCTGAGTATGACAGATAACACCTCAAGAATGAGCAGAAACTGGATTAAATAGTACCAAATGTAAAGTCACAAACCTGAAAGTAAGCATTTCCTTAAACAGAGCACTTGTTCAGCCATTTATCTGTTGGGAATCATTCTCAACTTGAGCCATGGTGACATAAACCAGTAATGGACATACACATACAGACTGAGAGAAAACATTTCTGGGTTCCTGACTAAAATCAGACATTCAGCCCAGGTGGAAAAACTGGAGGTACCACACCATGGTGCAGAAGATGCCTTTAATTAGTATGTCAAAAATCAAACTACCTGCTGCTGGGGGCTTCATATTCATCATGCCATCACTTCCCTTGCAAAGTGCGAGTGGAGGAAGGACTATTTTGGGAAAAGTCCCTGGCTTAGATAGACCCAACTGAGTGCTGTCCCTGTCAGGATGTGACACAGTGTCTGGTCCAGCTTCCGACTGCTGAGATGGAGCCACTTCTAAATCCACTTAAGATGTGCAAACAGCCCTGTCAATAACAGCTCGCCAAGCTGTGTGCTGAACTGTGGCTTTCTCTGGGCTGCAGTAGCCTTGGTAACTCTCAGACAAAAAAATAACCTAATTTTCTCTTTCATCCATAAGCTGAACCCTTTAATTTGCTTTCAAGTGAATTAAACATAAGCCTCCATTTTTCTAATTCCTTTGTTCTAATTTAAAAGTACTGACATTTATCAAAGGAGTTTTCTAGATTTCCCATTTTTAGCTCATTGTTTTAGTATTTTTTAAATAAACCAGAGATTGACATTTTTACTGCTGAAATGCTTTAATTCCATCCTCCTTTTCTTAATAACATGGTGATATTGTGTTCATTTCTAAATTTTCTTAATAACAAGGAGAGCAGCCTGTGTCCTGCTACGTAATCAAGGTGGCCATGTTTTATAACTGAGCTATAGTATCATTGACTTGTGTAATGCAAGAGGATCTTCAAAGGCAAACAACCTTATTCAGATGCCCTGGATGCCACCTTAGTCCCTTTAATGTTCATCATGCCAAATACCCATGGTTCATCCCATGAAATTATTAGAGGTACCAGATAATAGAGAACAACTATGATGCTATGAAAACAGCTACATACCAGCACAAATTTGTTTGCTTTTCCAGAAACAGCAGCTGCCTGAACAACTTTCACCCTGCAAAGTGGGTTTGGTGCCCTTGATCCATCTGTCTACCTTTTCTGAGAAATGAATTTCTCTTGTTCACAGTGTTTCACAATATTGTGCACATTGAGGCTATTCTCTCGATACTAGCCTAAGCATAAACACAGCACAAAATATAACCTGGGGCAAAGAATCATCTTCCCAGTGTGTGGGGGTCCTCTTGGAAAGTCTGTCCATTTGATTTTCAAGTTTTTCTTTTAGTAGGGGCTGGTGAAATGGTCTCAAAACTGTGGACAGCCACTGGGACAAAAGTCCTCTCTTTATCCACAGGCATGGAGGGTTGACACAGGAAGCATTTCCCACAAGGCTTTGCTAGCATGTCTCAGAAGGACAAGAGAACCAAGTTCACCCATCTTTAGATGACAGCTCTTCTCCAAACAGTGTTATTCTTCATTCCAGCACCAGTCTGTTTTTCAGTGGTTCTTGACAAATCTCCATTTTCCCTCAGAATTTTGGGTTGTATTTTCATTTGCTTTCTGACGCTGATAGCAATTTCTCCATGCATTAAGTTATCTAAGAGCATCTGATCTTCCATCAGCATCAATCTTGGGTCTTGGCATTTGGGGAACAATGATGGAAAGTTCTTATCACTAGACTTAATTCAACGTGTCTCATGATTTGGTCTGGTCAAGGTCAAATCCTGAAGCTCACATGCCATGACATTCCCATCTGCTTAGAGACCTCCCTGGCCTGTGCTGAGGAGAGGAGAACGACGTGCCCACCCCTCTCCACACCCCCCTGTCAGGGAGTTATAGAGAGTGATAAGGTCTCCCCTGAGCCTCCTCTTCTCCAGGCTGAACACACCCAGCTCCCTCAGCCACTCCTCACAGGAATTGTGCTCCAGACCTTTCCTCAGCTCCCTTCCCTTCTCTGAACATGTTCTAGCCCCTCTTGCAGTGAGGGGTCCAAAACTGACCCCAGGATTTGAGGTGCAGCCTCACCCATGCCCAGTACGGGGGGACGACCCCTGCCCTGGTCCCACTGGCCACACTGCTCCTGAGGCTGACAAGGATGTCATTGGCCTTCTGGGCCACCTGGGCACACTCCAGCTCATGTTCAGCCACTGTCGACCACCCCCTCCCAGTTCCTTTCCCACTGCGCAGCTTTCCAGCCCCTTGTCCCCCAGCCTGGAGCATTGCCTGGGGTTGTTGTGGCCCAAGGGCAGGACCTGGCATTTGGCCTTGTTGAACCTCACACAGAGGTCTCATCCCATGGATTCAGCCTGCCCAGATCCCTCTGCAGAGCTGTCCTGCCCTCAGGCAGATCCATGCTCCCACCCAACCTGGTGTCACCTGCAAACTGACTGAGGGGCCCTCGATCCCCCCATCCAGGTCATGGATGAAGATATTGAACACAACAGACCCCAGCACTGAGCCCTGGGGAAGACCATGTATGACCAGCTGCCAATGCGATGTAACTCCATTCCCCACCACTCTTTGACCATCCAGCCTGTTTTTCACTCAGCAAAGCTTGTGCTCATCCAAGCTATGAACAGCCAGTTTCTCCAGGAGAATGCTGTGGGGACCGATGTCAAAGGCTTTAATAAAGTCCAGGTAACCAACATCCACAGCCTTTCCCTTGTCTGCTAAGCAGGTCACCTCATCACAGAAGGAGATCAGCATGGAGAATCCCATAATTTCCTGATTTCTGCTGGCAGTATCTTGGGGTCAAACCTTCAGTCCAGAGGAGTGGAAGAAGAGCTGAGCGTGGGACCTTTGATCACTGTAGGTCCATTGTTACTGAATCCATCTAAAAATTGTCTATAGTCAGAAGCTGAACTCTAGAAGAAAAAGACATGTATGTTGTTTTTCAGTGGACTTCTGTCCCTCATTCCCTGATTGACAGTTTCTGTGGAAATGTTTTGCAAACAAAAAAGATTTCCCTATGGAGTTGGAAAAATACCCTTTTAAAAGTAAAGCAAGGGTTCAGTCTCTTCTGGTAACAATTAATAATACAGGGTATTTGTGCCTTTGAAAGTTGAGCCTCTTATTTAACTGTCTAAATACAGATTTAATTTTCCTGCTTTTGGCACCCAAGCTTGAAAATTTTCTTCTTACAGATGAAAACATAATGTTACAGAAATTGAGTCTGTGCCATTTTTTTTTCTACTCTGTGAGAGAAAAAAAAATTAAGAGGATCATTTATCAGTATTCGCACCTCTTTCATTCTAAGCGCTTTGAACTAAAATCCCTCACAGATATCAGCTCTGGATCATTCTGGATATACTACCAACCTGTGGCAAGTGGGCAAGTGTTAGTTGAGATGTTTCCCTATGGGGTCTCATCTGGGTTGTGCTGAGAAGGCAGCTTTCAGGTGGGAGAGGGAGAGGAGTAGAAAAGGGACTATGTAAATTTATGGGGAAGACATAAAATCTTAGCAGAATCCTGCTACAAAACAGAATGCTGTACAAAATTGTATTTGGGAGGTCCGTGCTTCCATAAGACCCGCTTTCCATCCTGTCTGGGGAGGTCACCTATTTGGCACAGCTCTGTCCCCCTTCACTGTGACACTGCTGGCAGCAGATGCGCTCGTTATAGCACTGTCTGTCATCGACTCTCACAGCTCCAGCCACAGCAGTCCGCACATTACAACGCAGCAACCAGTTGAAGCCCAAGTCCTGCAAGCTGTCCGGTGACATCTCACCAGAGGTGCTCAGCAGATATCGAACAGTAGGTATGGTGTCTCTATACTGTGTCTTGTAAAGCTCTTTGTGATATCTCCTGTGTTTGCCAGTAAGATTCACTCATGCCCCAGGAGAAACCATGGGAGATGGTGATGGTCCAAGGGCTGGAGCCCCTCTGCGATGGGGACAGGCTGGGACAGTCGGGGTGTTCAGCCTGGAGAAGAGAAGGTCTCCAGGGGGACCTTAGAGCCCTTCCCAGTGCCTGGGGAAGCTACAAGAAAGCTGCTGGGGTGGGTGGGTGATGGGGGGAGGCAGGGAGGAGGAGGGGGAGGAGAAGGTTTTTCCAAGGGCAAGGAGTGACAGAACAAGGGGTAATGGGTTTAAATTGAAAGAGGGAGATTGAGATTGTGCATCAGGAAGAAATTCTTTCTTGAGAGGGTGGGGAGGCACTGGGACAGGTTGCCTAGACAAGATTTGGATCTCCCATCACTGGAAGGGATGAGGCTTGGAGCAACCTAGGCTATGGAAGGTGTCCCTGCCTGCCCATGGCGTGGGACTGGGTGGACTTTAAGGTCCCTTCCAACCCAAACCAGTCTGTGATTCGGAAGGAAGGATAAGAGATGTAGTCCTGGCTTACCCCAACCTTTGGACCCAGAGCAAGACAATTTGTCTCTGAAGCTTTCCCAGCTCAGATCAGCATTTCTTTGGGGTAAGCTCTGCCTGTTTTTTCAGTGATGTGCCTGACAAGGCTTTGATCTCAGTGGTGGTCTCTAGACACTCCTGGAGTTTGATTAAGGAATAAGAACAAAGAGGAAGTATGGGGTGATTCACATCTGCATCCCCCCAGTCTCTTGCTTTTCCTTCATCTCATGCGCAGGGTGCCTTCCCCAGGATGTGGCACAGCGGTCCAGCTTTGAGGAGCAGAGAAGTGGTCCCTCAGGGGCTGTCACAGCAATTACTGCTCCAGGGTCCATAGTGTTTCCAGCCAAGCTGTTTGCTTGAGGGGTGAATGAAGCAGAGGGAGCCGTAGGGATGGGGATCTGTGTGTTACAGAAATTGGAGGAGGATGTCTTCATAAGCTTCCCCATTATGGGAATTATTATTATTCCCATTTTCCCCATTATCAGTGATAATGGGGAAAACAAAGCAGCCAGGGCTGCCTCTGGTAAATGCGTTGCCGAGGAGTGATGGGCTGCTGTGTCAGTATGTTGTATTTAGTTTTGCTCCCAAAGGCTGATTTAATGAAGAAAAACTCAGCAGGGAAAAAAGAAATGCATACACAGAGGGAAATACCTCTGCTACTGGAGAGGCTGTGAGTACAGCAGGGAGGGAAGACGCAGTTGTCCTCAGATGTGTTTCCACATTTCTGGTTAATTAGACAAGTCCAGGCAGGCAAACTTGCCAAAATTATTAATGAGCTGAGCTGTGGGGACTTCTGAGGTTCCTCCCATGCCACCACCCCTCCATCCAGGTGGCTTTTGGACCTGGGGCCCCTTTTCGCTCCTTTTTATAGAAAGACTCAGCCTCAGGTTGACCCTTGGCACCCCACAAAAATGCTGGCCTTGCTCTCCACAACCACTCAGGGAGCAAGCAGAACCAGTTCACACATCAGAGACACTCAGCCAGCGACAGGGAGAAGCAGTAACATGTTGGTGTTTCCTGTAAGTTTCTTGTTTTCCTTTTTCTCACTGTTTTCTCCTGGAGGAAGGGAGTAGAGAGAGGTGCAAAGGCAAAGTGAGAGACAGAGCAAAAGTGCAAGAGAAAAAAAAAGAAGGTCAAGGTACTTCTAAATCTGCCCTTTCCAGTTTTTCTATATGTTTATGATATCTGCCCTCCCTTGCCTCCCAGTCCTGTTGCTGGTACATCTTCCCTGCTGTGATTTCATGCCTTGAGGAGCACCCTTCCATGCAGCAGCTCTGGTCTGAGTGTGCTGCTTGAGTTTCTCCCCGGAGCCAAACCTCTGGCTTCCCATACCTTCCCATACCCGGTGAATTCACTGTAATTGCCATAATCTGCTGCCTATTAAATCTGATAGCTCTGTTATCACTGTTAATAATGACTAATTAGTGAGGCTGTCACAGGGAGTGGTTCTGTAAGGGAAGGCATTTGTCCTTAACATCACATAAAGGCTCTATATTAAATCAGAGGAAGGCAAATGACTTCAAGGGCATCAGATAACTTTCAGTCCCTACCAGTAAAGTGGAAATGCTCTGCCAGCTTGTCTCCAAGGAGCCAGGTTTGCACATCTGTCATAATGAAAAATTCCCTGGAAAAGAGTTACCAAAACTCTTAGATGGCAGGAAAACAAAACAGAACAAAACACCCAATAATAATAATTATTTAAAAAAAAATCAAACTGCAAAAATCTCAGCAGGGCAGGAAAGCAGAAGCCAGGACAGAGAAAGCAGCAGGGTTCAGGCAGTTCTGGGGAGGTACAAGGCAGACAGGGGAGGATGTGATTAGAAGGTGGAATAAAAAGGGAAAGGACTATGTTTTCTTGACATTGCTGAAAGCACCAGACCTCCTCCACACCTCAAAAGTTTTGTTGAAAGCCAGCAAGGGTTGCCACTGAAGAGTGAAGGATGTTTTCAGTTTTGATGATATGTGAACACTTTTCCAGCAGTCATTTTTTGCTGGTGAAAACCTGCTTACTAAAAAGAAAAAAATAACCCACATTTCTCATTCCTAATTCTATGATTCCCTCCTTGACCCTGAAACTCCATAAACCAGAATTTAAACAGCTAATTTGTCAGGAGAGGGGAGGAATTGGAGAGCAGATGACTGCTCACCTCAAACCCTGTCACACCTGAGATGCCTGGGGTTGCCTGAGAACTCACTTGGGTTTCTGGTTTTGAGAAACACATTTCCAAAGCTGCTGCAGCAAGAACAGGGATTGAGAAGATGGAGATGTTTGGAAGAAAAGGTAGCAAATATATACACCCCTGAACCCGTCATGTGAAAGGACACATTTAGGGTCTGTTTCATGTCACAGTCAGATGAGAAGTGAGCATCCCCACCCACAAGCCATTGTTGAAATAAGAGAAAGTCTACCAAAATAAAACCCCTTCCATGCTCTGGTCCACACAGGATCATGCCCCTTTGCTCCTGAGCAGAAACAACCCTCTGTCATCCTTCATAGGTGCCTGTTGAGTCAAACTCCTACTTGTGAAGAGCAAAGACGACCTTAATCACTTTGTCAGTAAGTACCTTTGCTTTCCAATATTTGATTAAAAAAAAAAGATCTTTATGGTCTCTCTTTAATTAGAACAGCAGCAATTTTGTGAGATGATGGATGTTCCAGGGATGACTTTGCTAAGGTGGCCTCAGACCGCTGCCAGGTTCAGGAGGTGAATCTGCTGGTTTAGGTTGTTTTACTGCTGCTGCCACTTCTGAGGTTTTGGCATCTGGTTTCATTTGTAAGGCAAAACAGGGCTGGTCCTAAAAGCTTCCTTAATGGATGTTTGGGATCTTGTAAAGGGAAATGGTTGTGTAAAAGATGCCACAAGGGATAAGCTTTTGGTTCTGTCCTTTAATCTTCCTCCTTTTCCCTTTCTGCTTAACAACTGCTGCTGGCAGGTCACCTGCAGCCAATATTCTCCCTTCCTAGTTGGAGGGGAAGCAATATCACATCCAGGAAGATACATTTTGTAATGCTCAAAGCACTGGCCTAAGCATCCAGACATACCAGTTCATCCTTTTGTTTTGCCACCTAGTGCTTAACACCCTTGGAACCATCACTTCTGCTATCACAGCCTGCCTCAGTTTCCCCAGTTATAGAATATCAGTAGTGTTTAGGACAGGTGCCAGGCAGGTAAGAATTATTTGAGAGTAAGAAGCCATTAGATGAGAATGTGCTTTTGTGGGAGGACAAACACATACCCTGTACGACTATCCTGTTGGTTTTGAACCCTTTTTCTTCCCAGGATTCATTGGAGCTTTTCCCTTCACACATCATTGCTGTCAGCACATGCAGATATTTGTGAAAAAGGGAGACGTTGGCAGTCTCTGCAGACAGTGAGCAACAAGGTGCCACATTGTCAGGACTCTTGCTGCCTTAAATACTTTGGTCTTGCCCTGACTTGTCTCAGGGACATGCTTGCTGGTGTGTCTTCCCTAGTAAACATGGAAGACAAGGCTGGAACTCCAAATATGTAGGAGGCTGATTGCTGGAGACAGTGACTGAGATTTCCCTTAGACTCACAAGGGAGAAACAGGTCTTTTTTGGGTGCAACTCTCCTCATCCCAAGGTACATGTCTACATCTGCTCACATGAGCCATGAGCTATGTTTTCTTAGGTCCACTGATTCTGAAGGGAAGTGGTAGAGTCATCATCCCTAGAGGTGTTCAAGGAATGTGTAGACATGGCACTTGAGGACATGGTCTAGTAGGTATGGTAGTGTTGGGTTGATGGTTGGACTGGATGATCTCATAGGTCTTTTCCAACCTTAGTGATTCTGTGATTCTGTGAAGAGCAACAGTAGTGGATTGATATCTGCACTGCAAACATCTGAGGGCTGATGAGATGAATCTCATCCTCTGGGTCTCTAACGGCAGCCAGTCTCTCTAACAAATGAATGCCACTTCTAGAAGACTGTGAGTCCACATAACAAGACAGCAGCAGCACCTATGTTTGACATTCAGGGCTGTTTGTCCCCATCCTGCCAGGCAAGTCCCACTGCAGAAGTTGTTTCTGAGGTGTGATGCTTGTTCTGGTCTCAGCCCCAAAACAGCAGGTCACTGCGAAGGTGATCAAGGCTGCTGTGTGTCCTGACCTCACAAGACCAGGAAAAAAAATAGCGGCTTCAATAGCAACAGGGATTTGTCTCCACTGGTGCTGGTTCACAGCAGACATTTATATACACACACCCCCACTTCCAAGAGCCAGCAGCCCAGACTGCTGTCTCAGTTGCCACCATGCAAATCAGGAATGGCTTGGGTTGTGATGGAGCTTGCTGCCCTGAGCACTCAGTCAGATGTTCCGCCCGCAGAGGTAGCCAGCAAGCTGTGCCCCACATGGCAGTGGGGAAGGAGAGATTTCCCTGGGAAAAGAAGCTTCTCCATCCCAACATGGCTAGATATATGCTTGCAGTTGCAGACAACAAAGTGAGTGATTTTAGGTGCTGGGTTTTGATATCATAATGTGCCTTATTTTGTATCTTTCAGGCATGAATAATGGAGTGTTGTGTCTGCAAATGCATCAGTCTTTCAGGATGCTGGCAGATGAAGTGCAAATCTCTAGAGCTCTCCCAAAACTGCTCTTCTTTCATCTAATCCTGGGGCCAGGCAATTGCTAGAAATGCACTCACTGGCCAGCAAAGAGCTGGCTTTATTTCAGAAGGAGGAGCTGGGCAAAGAGCTGTGTGCAAGCACAGGGATGGAGCTGGCCAGCTTCACCCCGCAGACAGCAATCCGCCTGTGGGACTGTAGCTGGGTTCACATCGTGTAGAAACGCTGCATGTAAATCCATAAACAGGCTTGGCTGATGGTGCACACAGCTGCAGGAGGTGAATGTGTGCTCTCTGGAAAGCATCAAGTGGGTTACACAGGGATGAGGCTGAGGTGCTGCATTTGAATGTGTCCAGGGCTGTTCTGGAGCCTGGCATAAGCTTGATCCAGCTACAATCCCATACCTTCCCTGTTTGGGAAAGCTGATCTCCAGACAAGTGGTGTTTTTTCATGCAAGGAGACAGTCTACTGGCACCCAGGCACTGGACATTGTTTGGTGACATCTTACATCTCTTGTGTCTGACCATGGAGAAACATACTGCAAGGTCTAAGCTATTATCCTTGTGTTATAAAAGAGCTGGGAGGGATGAGCTGGAATGACTGCTTCCTTGGGTATTCTTATTCAGATCTGAAATGGTGGTTATATGCTTATCTGGGATGGGAGAAAAAGATGTGGGACGGTCACCAGTCTGCCGGAAAAGTGTTGAATCCAAGAAGATGATAATTCCTCTGGACTCCGTCACCAATGCCCCTGCCCAAGGAGCTCTTGGGTTGCTCCCTGGTGATACTCTATGTGTGTTGTGCAAAAAAATTCTTGTGTATGCTACTCTTGTCACACATCTTGTCCGCCCTTTTGCTAACCAGCAAGGAAACATTTTTAAAAAACCCAAACCCAAAAAGTCCTACTCTGCTGCACAAGTAGGATTTGTCCTGACTGGATGTTCTGGTGCCTTGAATGTTTTTTTGAAGGTGCTGCTGGATAGGAGGGAGGTGTTTCCAGCACAATTTAGATCCAGGCTTCAATTCTAGTTATATTTCGAAGTGCTAAGATCTTGCCTTGGATTAGAAGGAATTTGGATCTGCCCTTGGCAGCTGTCTCCACAATTTGGAGAATTCAGAGCCAGAAATTGGCACCAGTTTCAAAGCTTTTTTTCATGATTCTTCAGGGCCTTGATGTTAGTACCATCTATTGATTCATTATCTCAAATGATGTAAGTACAGCCCAGAGGCAGGTTGGAACTGAAACTTTCGAGACCCCTTCCAAGTTTCCTAAGATATTCCAAGACTTTGGCCATACCAGCATTTAAGGTGAATGTGGCTGGCAAAGGTTTTGTTCTTTCCTAAAAACAGAGATAAAATCAAAACAGAAAAGCTCCTGTTCTTTCAAGGATAGAAAAAACCCTCAACCTTTCACTGAACCCAGTGTAGTGTGAGGTTTTGGCAAAAAGCTTCCCTGAATTCAGTCTTCAATGAGAAATGTGAGCATTTTCAAAGGAAACAGACACTTTCCAGGCACAAAAAAAAAAAAAAAAAAAAAAAAAAAAGAAGTATTTTAATTCCCCTCAAATAATTCTTAAAAATGGTGTAACTGTAAACATTTTAACAGCTACACCCTGGATGCAATGCCACTTTTTAAAGAATTTAATTACCTTCTATGATAAATCCTACCGAACTTTCCTTTTTAAAAATCCTTCCTGTCCAGGCTTCTTCATCATGAATCAAGTGATTGATGAATGTCATATCTACTTCCATGCGCTCTTAGGTAGCTCACAGCATCACACACCATGATGGTCCCCTTTGGCACTTCATATGTTCTGCAAAGCCAAAGCCCAGATAACTCTTCCTTGGCTGGCTTCTCACCCCACTGCTGGGCCAAATTCTGCCCTGTAACCCCTCCTGCAGGATGACTCATTGTATTACCACTTCTGAGAGTGTTTTCCAGTTCATTAGATGGGAATCTTCCTTTTCGTTAACCACAAAGTGGGTTTTGTGTTTGTTTTTTTTAAACACCATAGCATCCTAGATCTTACCCTGCACTCTCTCCAGTCAGTGTTTCCAACAACCACTCCAGTAGTGAGGGGAAGCATTATTTTCAAGGCCTGTATTCTCCCACACCTTCTGTTGCAGCTCTTAAAAGGTGGCTTTCCTCCAAGGAAGAATTTGAGGATATTCTTTGCTTCCAGTCACAAACATAATATGTCCCTTGTAGTTCATCTCCCCCACTAAGACAGAGGACAGGAGTGCAGAAGCACAGCTTTCTACCCCAAAATTTCATCAGCCATGATGATTTTCTACATACTTCAGGAAGCCAAACAGAAGCAGAGAAGGATGTCAGCAGGAGATCTGTAGAGTTAATTTTCCTCCCTCATGCTCATAAAGATCCTTCTGCGGTTCAAAGGGAAAGGTGCTCAGTTATGCCTCCTATCCTCATGTGACACCAATTATCAGAGAGCCTGATTCTCTGGCACTGTACTCTGGACTAATTGTAATTTCCTTCAAAGTCTCCATTTCTCATGACAAGGGTCTTCCTTCCTCTTAATTCTGCCATTGATTTTCCAGCCTTGTCAAGATGCATGCTCAGACAGAATAGCCAGGAGATACCTCTGTGCTCACCCGTGTCCTGTATAACCCATGTGCTCAATTCAGAATTTCCCAGACACAGCCCATAATGCCTGGCCAGACTAAACCACATGCTTTATAGGCTTTGGTTTTCTTTCTGAATGGGAAACCCCTGGACCAATGGTGAGGACAACTCCCTTCTGTGAGACAGTTTATGATTCCCGCATGTTCCAGGGCAGCATTTCCTAAGGGTGTCCCCTGGAGCTGTGTACCACAGAATCACAAAATCACTAAGGTTGGAAAAGACCTATCAGATCATCTCGTCCAACCATCAAAACAACGCTCCTGTACGCACTAGACCACGTCCTCAAGCACCACGTCTACACACTCCTTGAACACCTCCAGAGATGGTGACTCCACCACTTCCCTGGGCACCCTGTTCCAGTGCCTCACCACTCTTTCAGTGAAGAAATTTTTCCTAATATCTAACCCAAACTTCCCCTGACACAACTTGAGGCCATTCCCTCTTGTCCTAAATGTGTCAACATTCATTTTCTAAGATTTGCTCCATGCATGAAGTGTCTGGTTCCCCATGGGGTCGAATCTCATTGTCAACTGATATTGCTGTCTAAGAGGACAGTAGCACTACAGTATCTGTGTTATTGTTGGGTTTTTCACCATGCTGGGGAATACAGGAAGATCTCTTTGTCTTATACTCCCTTTTTATGTAGAAAACCCACCTAAATTTTTCTAGGAAGCCAGAGCTTGCAACTTTCAGAGTGCTAATGGTACACACATTTTTGCCAGTCCTTTTCCACCCCAGAGGCCAACACTGAGCTCAGGGCTATTTTATCTGCAGGCCCAGTCCACAATTGTGCCAAGAGGCAGCTATGCCATGTTCAAGAGTTCCCGTGATGCAGGAGGAGAATCCAGAGAAGCTCTGGGTACATGTCATCCAAAAGCCACCCTTTCTGGTGTTTCAAAATGGTTCAGACATAATAACAGGGGTCCTGTGAATCTCCAAGCCAGGCCCTCTTGCAAATACCTCTCCCACTCATGTTTTGTGTGACCTTTCCCCACCATCACCCTCATCCAATTTCTGGGGCTTGGGGAAGCTTCTCACAGTCCCATGAGCCATACTGATCTTCTTGCCTTGCTCCACGGGAGATGGAGTGGAGGAGGTCTCCATCACCTCTACAAAGCTGGCTTTACCACGCCCTCCCCATAGGGCTCCATCATTCCGTTACATGATACTAAAAAGGGAGGACACTCTGGGATGGTGTTGAAGGAAGAGGATGTGCTACAGTAAAGTTGCTTGCCCTGAAACTTTAGCAACACCAGTTGAACCCAGGTGACTCCCTCCTCCTATTTATCTGGATTTTATGCTGCTTGGCCCTCCATCTCCCTCCCTTCATTCTTATGGAACAATAAATCAGGATTCAGTGTTGTGTATATAATGAGAACTTCAGGCCTTGTTTCTCAGCTGTCATAAGTGAATGCACATCCACCAGCTCCACTGGACTCTATATGCACTTGGGCTGAGCACCAACGGTCCGCCCCCGGTCCACTTTGATCCTCTTGGTTATGCTGTAAAATAAAATGCACATGTAAAAAGATGTCTTTTTCTCTTTTTCTCCAACAGACATTACAGAAGAGCAATTTCCCCAAAGTTTTCTCTATAGCAGCATAAAGTATGGCTTGATTAGTTTGCAAATCTATTTATTTATTTATTTATTTAGGTGCAGCTGCCCAGAAATCAGGCTGAGAGCAAGGTGGGAAATTCAGCAGCTCATATCCTCAGTACAAAAAATTTTTGGCTGCTTAGCTGGTCTTTTGCCTCCAAAGACTCTCTTTTGCTGTGCTTTCCCTCTGGGGCTGCAGAAGCAATTTTACTCTTAATGGTATTTCTTGGGTTTTGTTGTTTTGGGGTTTTTTGTTTGCTTCTTGTTTGTTTAGTTGTTTTTTGTTTTGTTTCGTTTTTTTCCCCTCTTGTCTTTCTTTTTAGATATATTAAAAATGGTGTATGCAGAGAGAGAGAGGTGTTGAGCATAGAATCAATGCTGAGTTGACAGGACACAGAACAGAGTCCTCTCTCAGGGGAATGTAAATGTGTTGGGAAAGGAAATCTCAAATTGTTTGAATTTCAGTGCTAACAGCCCCCACATATGTCTGAGACTCCAAGGGAGATTCACAGGGGAGACTGGCATTGGGGTGGCTGGAAATCTCTTCCCACCTTCCTAATACTACTGCTGAGAGCCACTAGCTCCCCGTACATGTGACGGAGGAAGCATGGCATTGTCATCTCTCCACAGCAGCATGCCAGATCCTGCCTGGGACCTGGTCCACCTCTAGAAAACTACCACAAAAAAATCACATCTGTTGTCAGCAGGACAGCTCAGATATCTTCAAGCTCCTTGGGTCCTGCCAATAGTCTGTGTGAGGTCCTGTGGAGCTCAGCACTGGTCTGTCCTGTGTGTTCATATACCGAGCAAGGATGAAGCAATGGTGAGGGCAAGAAAAGCCAAAGCAGCCTTGTTCTTTAGGGTGGAAGCTAAACCATGTCCTCAGTGCCTGAAAACGAGGCTGGGTTGTGTTGTTGAACTGTACGAGCCAGGAAATAAAGAGGACCATGGTCATCGAGATGTAAACACCTTTCCTCAGTCAACCACATCCCTCTGCAAATAAATCCATGTTTGAAAACAAAAGCCACTTTCTCTCTTTTTTTTCTACAACCATGGATATCAGGACCTTTTTCCATGGGCATTGCTCAGTCTCTTTCTTGTGGTTGACTGATTTATTTTTTTTTTCTGCCTTTGGAATATATTTAAGGTATTTTATCTCCTGCCTGCTGTGTATTCTCTGGTGTCTAATACAAGAACCTGCGTTTCCCTTGTCTCTTCTGAGCTTACGGGTGTCTCTCCCCTATCTTGCTGCTTTTCCCAAACTTAGTTAGCTCTGAGAACACTCCCTCTACTTTAAAGGTGGTTGAAAATGATAAATGGACTCAGGAGTTGTTGGAAGGAGAAGGATAGGGAGAAGGAGGGAAGGGAAGAATTAGAAACAGACAGAAATAACCCCACTTCCTTAAGGAAAAGGCTGTGGGTTAACGTGGCTGCAGCAGTCTGGAGACAACAGCATGGAGGCAAAGCAAACCACAGGAGATCCGCAAGGAAGATGACCCGCATTCATAGTGGAGAATTTTGCCATTTGGGCTGATTTTTCATAGCAATTTTGGGATGTGGACTGCTCACCAGATTCTGGGCCAGACCCTGCAGGTTGTCTTGCAGGTCTTGTGGGAAGCACAGGCAAATCAGCATGCTCTCGTGAGCCTATTAAAATAGAGACTGCAAGTCCTGGGAGGCACTGGGCACCGTGTTAGCACACGACACTCTGAGAGAGAAGACCTTGTTCCTTTTCTGTGCTCACTGCCCCATCCCCATGAGAGAAATCCAGGAGAATGGGACCAGATGAAGTGCTTTGGGCGAAGTGCTTTGGGCAAAGTGCTCTCCTCAGGGAGCTAATGTGAGCTGGGCTCTTTCATCCCCCAGTGCCATTTCTGCTGTGGGAAGAGAACAAGCTGGCAGTGGTACGGTGTTACACTCATCATAGTGTGATACCCCAAGGGTCCCTGCTCATTGCCCTGTCCTTCCCATGGCCAGCACCTTGCCCTAGCACTGTCTCCAGCCCTGGACATCTTCTAAGGACTGATGTGCTCCTAGCTAAACCCCAGCCCTGCCAGCATGGAGGAAGCCAGCAAGAAGTTCAGAAAGCTTTTCTTCTTCTTTGTGGTTTTTTTTTTTTTTTCCTTAAATCTTTGTATTTTCAGTGACTGTCTATAGGCACAGACTATAATCGGGACAAGGTACTCCACCCATGCTACCAAGAGTTACAGCATGGTTCAGAGCAAGGTTCAGAGCTTGGGAATCACTCTTTTTCAGGTCCCTGATTTTACTGGAAAATCAATACAAAACAGCTGATGTAAGTCAAGCCCAACTATTTCCCCTCTCAATTTCAGAGAAATGAGAAAAAGCTGAAAACTGATCATTTAGAGTCAACCCAAAATATTTCCCTTGACCACCTAATTAATTTTTCTGCCTCATTTCTAAGTTATTAAAAATACACAGATCCACTCAGAGAGAAATTCTGCTGAAAGGTTTTGCTCTGAAATTGCTCTGGTGTTTCTGATGTGAAACATACAGGTTGGAAAGAAACATTTTGACATTTCCCTTCCATCAGCCCCATACTTTTTATTTTCAGTTGAAGCCATCAGCTACATACAACCCATATTCACAAATAAGCCACTGTCTTCAACACCCCACTTCTAACTGAATTAATTCTTTGTGAAAAATGACACGCTGGACTCTACACAACATTTGGTCCAAGCCAGTCAACAGCTTTTAATTTCTGTTTTCTTCCTTTAGAGTTTGCTGATCATCCAGCAACAGTGAGGACAGAGATGATCTGGTGATTACAGCCCAAAATGAAATGGAGAAGAGATCACTCCCTTTCTGTGTGGGGAAGTGGAGAAAAGACATAAAAATCTTTCCTGAGCAAAAGCCTGAATCAGTAACTCCAGGAGGACTGCAGACCTCAGCCCATCATCAGAGGTACATTCGACCCATCAGGGCTGGACACACCGCAGCATCCAGCTGTGGGAGCAGACCAGCAGCCAAGTGCAGATGGAGAACATTAGGGACAGACACGGGGAGATCAAGAAGACATTGGTTTGTGGTACATGGCATCTACCCCATGAGCACACACATGTGCCATGCCCCAGCACAGTCCTCTCAGGGATTTTAAGGTTGAGATACATTGCTAGGAGGAAGAATTTTCCAGGAGCAGAAGATGTTGCCAGTAACACTGGTATTTCCAAGGGCATGTGGAGATGTATCTTTGTTAGACCTGACCCTGTAACAGCCCCAGCTTTGGTCAGCTCTCACTTTAAATGAACAGTGATCAATTAAATGCTCTGCTCACTGCTTTTTCAAGGAGCACATAAATCTTCAGAGCTGGCTTTTTCCTGTTTGACTACCTTTGGAACACTGAAAAATAAAGCCAGTGCCAGTTCTAAATATTTCATATTTCCATGTTCCCAAGCTCAAATGAGTCTGATGGTTCTGGTAAATGGTAAGGAAACAACCAGAACAGACCAGAAATCTTGGGGTGGGGGTTGGAGGGGAAATCACCTCTGTAGAGAAAATATTCTTTTTGGTTTTCTTCCCTTTATAGACAAATGTGGGCTTTCAGGGGGACAAGCTGGAGGACTCCAGTGTTGTTTGTTGTTAGGTTGCTGCTGAAACCCAGCTGTAAAGACACAAAGGAGTTTCTCACTCATCTGAAGGGATTTCAAGTCTGGGAAGGAGGTGTCTCAGCAAACTGCTATGAAGCAACTGCAAATTGACTTTAAGAAGTAGGGGATAATATTCTCCCATGTGGAGGTGCATCTTCCTAACCGGTAGCTCCTCACTGATGACAATGAACAGAAAAGATAGAGCCTGTATGGCTCTTTTCCCTCCTGTCCCTCTTTTCAGGATACATGCAGGAGCATGTTTTCCCAGGCTGTCATTGTGGCACTTTGGAACATGTCCCACATTCACTTAAAATAAATAAATCTGTGTTGGACTGACTTTCTCATGCTAATCAAGTCACTGGAGACAGTGAGGACAAATGGTTTGGGACACTGCTGTGCTTAGCAGGGAGGGAATGACACTCCCACCCCTCGCTAGGGCCAGAGTCATAGTCAAGTTCCTGCAGCCTTCCCTTAATTAGCACTGTTAGGTGCTCCAGAACTGTGCTTAGAGCAACCACTGGTCACTGCCCAGGCAATCTTGTCCTCAAACAAGAACCCATGCTCTCTAGGGACTGAAATTTGGTCTCACCATTGAGTGTTGGAAGTGAAACCATGACCTTCTTCCATCTTCCCTCCTCTGATCCATGGCTTCAGAGATACCGATGGCCACATGGGCTATTAGATCAGGCAGAGGTTGACTCCTTTGTAGATATGGTCTGTCTTCTGTAGCTGACAACAGAAGGCTTCTTCTCTTCCTAGGCTCTTACCTTGTTGGCATCCTTATCTATGTAAGCTGCTGGGCTCAGGCTGTAATAAGAGCAGCAGCTCTAGAGTTGTGTCTTCAGTGTCACTCTGCTGTTCAGGATCCTACCTGACAGCCCACCTAAGCCAGTCAAGGAAAGTGATTGATTTACATGAGATGATAATCCAGTTTGGTGTCTAAAAGCAGAGGGAAGATGCAAAGTTCCATAAAACCAGAGGTGGATGACTGTAAAACTCGTTAAAAGCCTTCAAAATACAATGGATAATGAATTCTCAGTGGGCCATAATGTCTGTGTAACCCAGTGGGCAGCTGACACTGCATTTATCTTCCAAATGTTACCTCTGGTCCCTTAAAACACATTATCAGAGGAGATCTGTGCTGCTGGAGGACTGGAAACATAAACACTCCAATTATAATCTTTATCAGTCAGGCAATGCCTGAGAATTAAACTCCTGCGCTGAGCCTGTCCATGTCCCACTGATGCCCCTCTAAGATATACACTGCTAAAAAAGCTTTGGAAAGTAGACTGGGGAAAACACTGTCCTTTTGCGACTTGCCAGCTAACCATGGGTTGCTGCGGTTTTTATTTGTTGTTGTTGTGTTTTGTTTTTTCCTCTATTCCCCGGCATTGAAAATTCATTAGTCACAGGGGCGTGAGGTTAAACGGCACTGCGTGCAAATCACATTTTATTTTAGGTTGCATAAGCTTCACAGAATTTCTGCCTAATGCTTTTGCATTCTCTTGTGCCCTCTCCTCCTCCTTTCCATTATTCTTGTCAGTTTAGCAACTAACAAGACTGAACTTGCTCACTGATTTCTGATCCCTACTCCCCCTCCCATCTCTCACTTTACAGTAGTTTTTATTGTAATACAGCTGAATGAGAAAGATTCAAAGGCACAAAGGACCATAAGGGATTTGCTTCCTGTGAGTCTCTGTTGAAGCACAGGTATCTTTGTGCTCTTGAAATCTCACTAACACTGATCAGCTGTAGGATCTTATACAGATCTTCAAACTAATCCTCATATTGCTCTTGTTCTACCTCCTCCCAACTCCTTTTTGGTCCTCAGGTTCATTGGTCAAGGAGTATGGTGGTTAAAAGAGGTAGCAGGTTCCCACCAGCTGGGAAGCTCACCTATGATGTCTGTTTAATAGCAGAACATGTGGTCTTGGCTCTGTATATTTGTTCTTGTTCCTTATTTCACAAGCATCATAATGATGCTGGAGTGTCTTTCCTTCTTATTTATGCTATAATTATGGCCATTTGGATTCACATCATTTGAAGTCTTTAAACTTTAAAACTCTGAGGCTTTAAAGCAGTGTACACATCTCCATCCCAATTAGCTGCCCACTCTCCTTTTCTAATCAAAAGGGCAAAATGGGTTCTCCTAGGAATGACTCATCACTTGCTAAGTAAATTTCTAAAATAGACCAGGTGGCTTGTACCCTGTTTACCCCATTGGCTACAAAGGGATCCCAAGGCACCAGCTCCAGTGAAGACTTCTACATTGCAGACCTGTCCACTTGGCCAGAGGAACCCTCCTGCAGACAACTGGCTCAAGAGTCGGCATGTAGGCTGAGGATGTTCAATATTAGGGAAGACCCAAGATAAAACAGAGTTTCTGGGATGGACACTAGGACAGATAAGGCCTGGTAGTCTGGATTCTGGGTGCTTTAAGAACAGTGCTAATGGTCCTTCCTGGATATAACATCCTTTCAGATATATTCTTGCCTAATGTCATTGGGAAATTTATTGCACTCTAAAGAGAAATGCACAGTGACAGTTCTGGGTAGGAAACCGTGAGGTTTCATGAGGATGTAGAGTGGGTTGTACATGGAAGGAAATGTCAGGGCAAAAAGAAGGGTTTCTATGGCATATCTGCTTATGATTTGCTGGTTTTGGTTGTTTACCTCCAGTTGCCAAACGACCTCAGGAGGTTGATGTTGGGACTCTTGCTTGGGTGTATTCTTGAACCTTGAGCTTATTTACTGCTTGTGCCAGGCTCAGGAGTTGGTGACATTCAGCACACTCTCAGAAAAACAACAAGGAAGGGGGTCCATGCTGATTCCACAGTAATGCGTTGTTGGTGTTGGTGGGAGATGCAGGCTAATAGGTAAGAGTCTATCCTAAAAAAAACATGTGGATGGTAAACGTGTAATACCCTTGTCTTCCAAGGAAGTCTATCCTCTGGGCCAAAGTTCCAGGCCCTCTCAGGAAACACTGTGACCAGGATGCAATTTTGTTAACCTTTATTTTGACCTTGGACAAACAGATCCTATGTTCTGTTGGTGCCCAACAAATTCAATAAAACTTGCTCAACACATAGTTCAGAAAAACATTGTCTCCTCTATGTTGATGGACACCAACCAACATGCCCACCTCAGGGCATAAGAAGGACTCAGAGAGACTTGAGCTTTTGTTTTTCAGCA
>NW_010234249.1:26666-43212 GCF_000690775.1 Eurypyga helias
CAAGCCATGAAAATTCCCCTTTGGAAAATGTTCTTGGGGAAGCAAATTGGGGAGGGAGATGGATGGTATAACAGTTAGAGGCCAGCCACACACTCTATCAACCCTAAACGAATGAGCTGTCACATGGATATATAGGGAGAGAGACACAGGTTAGTAAATTAAAGCCCTGACAGCTCTTGACTTCAGTCCAACGTGCTAATTGGAAAGACTTCGACAGTTGCTGTCCCCAGAGACCTATATCTCAATCATGGGCCCGCCCTCCCCAGGTCAGCCCAAAGAGCTGTTATCGTCTACTGCCTTGTCTTTTCCTGGAAGAGGCTCAGGAGTATGAGAACAGAAGAAAAGATGTTTTCTTTACTCCTACATGGTTTTTTTGAGCTCTGCTGTGCCTGAGTAGGAGGCAGGTCTGATCCTCAACTGGTGGGAAGTCAGTGTCTCACCACTGCAGAGTTGCTGCGACTGAACACAAGTTCAAGCTGGGTGGAGAATGGATTGAGAGCAGCCTTGAGGAAAAGAACTTGGGGGTGCTGGTGGATGAAGAGCTGAGCATGAGCCAGCTGTGTGTGCTGGCAGCCCAAAAAGTCAACCATATCCTGGGCTGTATCAGGAGAAATGTGGCCAGCAGGTCGAGGGAGGGGATTCTGCCCCTCTGCTCTGCTCTGGGGAGAACTCCCCCCTGCAGTTCTGTGCCCAGCTCGGGGGCCCCCAGTATTAGAAGGATATCGACCACTTGGAGCAAGTCCAGAGGAGGCTACAGAGGTGCTCCGAGGGCTGGAGTCCCTCTGTCATGAGGACAGGCTGGGAGTGGTGGGGTGTTCAGCCTGGAGAAGAGAAGGCTCTGTGGAGACTTTAGTGCCCCTTCCAGTGCCTGGGGGGCTACAAGAAAGCTGGGGGGGTACTTTTTACAAGGGCAGGGAGTGACAGGAAAAGGGGTAATGGGTTCTGAAAAAGGGACATTTAAATTGGACATCAGGAAGAAATTCTTCCCACAGAGGGTGGGGAGGCACTGGGACAGGTTGCCCAGAGAAGCTGTGGATGCCCCATCCCTGGAAGTGTCCGAGGCCAGGCTGGATGAGATTTGGAGCAACCTGATCTAGTGGAAGGTGTCCCTGCCCATGGCAGGGGGTGTGACTGGGTGGGCTTCAAGGCCCCTTCAACCCAAACCGTTCTGTGATTCTATGATTCAAAAAGCTGTGTCACTTGGCTGGAGACCTGATGGTGAAGTTGCTCCACTTTAAACTGAGAAAGGATCAGTCCTCATTACGCTGATGTAATAAACACTGAAATGTCACACTCTTAATTACAGCTGTAACTGATTCCACTATTACTGCTTAAGTACCAATTATGCAGATTTACAATAGCCTGTGGCATTGTCTATATCCAGCATTTGATGACCCAAAATGACTTGGATAACGTTGTATTAACCATGAAGGCGATATCTGAGATACTGCTCTTTCTTACTTGACTGCCAGGAGATAACTTGATTATGTGCAGGGAAAACCTGACTTTCTAATGATGGCTACTTTGACTTTGCTAGTTAGACCCAAGTAATCTTGGTTCACAAAATCGTTTTGTTTCCCTTATGGGATGTCAAAATCTTTGACACCCGTTGGGTGTGTTTCTGGGCAGGCACTTTCCTAGCTACTTTGTGTGTGTTTTTCCATCAGAGCTGGACCCAGAATCTTTATTACTAAACCATGCACTCTTGCACTTTCTTTAACAGAGAGAAACTACATCTTGCTCTCCTCTGTGGAAGTTGTATGAATATTTGGCAATGTGCATTTTTTATATCATGACATAAAGTTATTGGAGGATTAAAGGCTGTCTTTGCCTGGAGTCAAATATGATCACCTCATTCAAAACTGGCCAAAAATGCAGACAAATCCTCTAATTCTTCCAAGAGAACCCCAAGAGCTACAGTTACCTCAAGAAATTAGAACTACAGCTTTTCCTCATGACCCAGTAGTAACAGTTGAAGAAAATATTCCTCTGAATGTTGGATTCAGTTGAGACCGAACTCACTGGTTGCTCTGAGTGATGTAAAGTTTTCTTTCCAAGTTATTGTAATTCCATCTTACTGAAACACTTTTCCTCTGCCCTCTTAGAAAATCAGCATTTTCAGTAAATCCTTGTTCATCTAAATAAGACAGAGAAGAACCTTTTTCGTTGCCATACAAAGGGCTGCAGAGGCACATGGACAATGATACCACAGTGGGATGGAGGAGAGGAAGGTTTCCTGCAGGAGTATTTTTCAAAACATCCATTCAAATCTCTTGTTGCCAAATCGTCAAGCTACTCACAAGGGCATTTGATTAACTGGTGACTGGACAACTTGGGCCTGTTATTTAGGGAGAGTGGAGTAAACACTGCTCCAGAGGAAGTCAGTGGGAGAGAATCTCTGTGAGGGTTCAGAGAGAAGGTGTTTCTATATACAACGTCAGGATGGAGAATAGCTAAACAGACAGTAAAATACCATTGCACCATGTCCTGCTTTCATGCCAGTTTCACAGGGATGGATTCAGACATCGTGAAAAAATGTGGCACTAAAGTGAAAGACAGAAATAGGAGCTGATCCCAGTATTCCGGGTGTCTCAAGCACCAAACTCCAGAATATCTGTGACCCTGGAAACGACCTCCAGGTGACAACCCTGATAAAATATACCCTAATCAGACTAATAAAATAGAAATAATTAAGGAATGGTCACCCCTCAGGGGCTTCCAAAATGCCTATGTGATACCTCCATGACGTTTGTGAAGCTACTTCTGATTTGCACCCTGGAGTAGAAGGAACAGGCCCTGATTCTACAAATCTGTGCTGTGTAGCTGTGCCTGTCACATATGTCCCAAGAGAAGAAAAGTACATCCTCTGCAGACTGCCTTCATCCTAGATCATCTACCCATCTTGTCTCAGTTCCCAACACAGCTTCCCAAGGACAGAATCATGTTAGGAAGGAAGCTTTGGCTGCCTCTTGGTCCCCGAGCTCCTGCCATGGTGCCATGCAGCCTCTGGGTTCAAGATGTGGACAAGCTGTTGCTACCACATTGCTCCAGGTGAAGTTCCTGGCTCAGACTGCGGAAGCTGGGAAACCCTCCCAGATCCATGCTGCTCCAGAGGCAATTAGCTCTGCAGTGTTGAGAGCTCAGGCATGAGGCACTTTCCTACTCCTGAAACAGCCACTCTGCTACTGTGCCTGGGACTTCACCCAAGCTCACCCTTGACTGAGTATTCACACTTGGCTTTTAATTACTATTACAATTAGCATTGGTTTCTTGGTTTCCTTTTCATGCAGCTTTGCAGGGAATAGAAACACTGAAACCACTGCTGCAAGATCACTGCTGCAAGCTCACAAGGAAGGAATATGCCTTTAAAGCCCAAGACAGTTAAACAGCAAGGGGAAGAAATGAGCTGAGCTGCGAACCAACAGAAGTGAACCTGTAAAATATTCTGAGGGTCCTGTTCAGCACCTAGACAGGGGGGCCAGAAGTGATTTGAAAGACATGTGGTCTTTCGAATGCAGCTATGCATGCAGACACTGGGAACTGAATAAAATGCTCCAGGCCCATGGTGGAATGCACTGTCCATTGCTTTCATGTGCCTATTCAGTTCTGTGATGATACGCTCTCAGGAATTGTTCCAACCCCTGGAAAGAGCAGCTCATAGCTCATTACTTGTGAAGGTCTGACATCCATGAAGGACTCAGGACTCAGATGAGTAATGCTGCTGCTGCCACCACACTGTGAACATAAACAGGACACATAAGGAGAATTAGCAACCATACCAACTCTCACCTTGCTAATATTTCTGCCCCAGTGATACTAGCTCCACTTGTGTCACTGATTGGCAAGTAAAACATGGAATAATCCTCTCCATCCTGACCTTGATTTGAAGTTTCAGACTTTTGATTCAGACTTCCAAAAGGCCTTGGGAACCCAAAAGCTCCCCTGCTCCTCCCACACACTTACATCTCACGCATGAGTCAGGTCTGCTGTCCTTTTCATACCAACTCAATTACTCATCTTTACAAATCAACCTGAGTTTGCATTGAGCAGTCAAGCTGTGATAATGCAGTTGAGCTCTTCCCAAGGTCTCCATGGGAGCATGAACTTTGCATCACAACCCCAAACTATAGCAGACTGCAGAGGAAGATGATCCTTGGTTATTTTTCTCTGTTTCCATGCTGAATGTCATCCCAGGCTTTCTGGGCTCTGTCCAGATCTTCTCTGCCATTGACTAGGGCTGCTTTTAGGTGTCTTTTGCACAGGCATAGACCCACTACTGGGCCAACAGAGGGTCCTGCAGAAAAACACTGCCTTCTTCAAGGCCTGTCACCCAAACACAGCCCTGCAGAAGCTGTGTCCACATTCTTGAGGAGGTCCAAAGCTCTGGTCTGCCTCACTGTTGCCAGCTAAGCCATTGGAAGAATGTGATTTACATCATAACACTCATGCAAAGAGCTTAGAAATGAGTAGTATTGTAGGTGAGGCATCTTTCAACTACAAAGAGTGTTTTTATCAGAACCCACCAGCACTTTGCTTCTAGGGTTTAAAGACTGTTACTCCACCCAATACAGTCCATGCTCTTTGTCATGGAAGCCCAGACTGTCCCCCATCTTTTCACCATGATGGGTTTAGCTTTGAGACCTTATTGCCATTTGCTGGATGTGTCCTGCAGTCCACAAAGGGTTACTGTGCAACCAAGGAGTTTGTGGTGTGGCAAGGACATACAAGGAAAGCATTAATGACAGAGAAAAATGTGAGGAATGTCACCCTCTGTAAAATCAAGCCCTTGTTCGGTTTGAAAGACTACCATTCTGGCTCAGGCTGGGGTTTGTTTCCCTGTCAGACCTCCATCAAGTCAACACCGCTGACATGAGGCATGATTTACCTTCCACTCTGCAGACTTAGGACTTCCACGGCCACTAGTCACCCTCTAACTACAGTCACAGAGACCTCACAGCCTTGTCAAGACTCATGGGACTTTGCAGGGCTGCAGGAATTCAGATTTCCAAAAACCAGGTCACAGCATGCCAAGGAAAGCATGCACTACCATGGTTGGGAGGACTATTTTTTGCAGGGACTGGAGAGTGGGTGCAGGTAGGGAGTTGGAAGGACAGAGGAGAGAGACCATAAACTCCATGCTTGGGACAGGTGGAAGAGCAGCGGTGGCACAGCAGTGTCAACGAGCTTGGTCAGGTTGTGGGGGTGTTGTTGAGGGAAGGAACAGGCTCCAAGGGACAGAAGGAAGATTGAACCAGTAATGATGTTCCTGAGTCAATCCCAAAGCCTTTCTTTCCCTGAAATGATAGCTGTTTCCCCTTCCTATAGGTCACTTTATGGGCTGGTTAGATGGGAACATCCCTACAACACAAATAGGTTCTCATAGTCCTCCCAGTAAAAGAAGAATATCCCTGAGAAACTTCCAGGCATGTGGAGGACCTTCAAAGGGTCACTCCCATAGTTCCTTTCCACATGTCCAAACTTCATATTTTTTTCCTCCTGAGTGTTTGTTTCAGCTTGCATCCCATGAAGTACTCTGGCTTCTCTTCTTGTGACTACTTTGAGTGTCACTGAAGGAGGTTCAAGATGGACTTCTGAAACTGAAACTCTCCCTGTGGCCATGTTTCTCAGTCCTTGCCTATAGATGAAGGACAAAAAGCCATCCCCTTGCTGAGAGATCTGAGCCTCAGTAACTCTGACCAAGCACTGAGCAGATGTAGTGCTGTGACTCCTTCTCTCCATTCACCATCAGATGGCAGAAGGAACTTCTTACTCTCTGAGCTTTAAACCACAACTCTGATGTCCCTTTACACCTAGAGAGGACTTGGAGAAGGGTTTCATTTCCTAGTGGAATTTTTTTTTTTAATTTTCCTGCTGCTGAGTTTCGCCCAGTTACGTAATTTCTATAAAACATGGGCTATACACCTGAGGATGAAGGTGTTACAGAAGCCAAGTTTTCTCCGCTTTCTTCTTTGAAGCAAGGCTAGTCCCATCTTCTAAACGAAGAAGCTGAGACACAGATGGGTGAATGGGTCTTATGAAACCCTCACTCTCATCCCTGGGGTAATCCCAGAGATTATAAAAATGGCAGCCTTGGAGGGACTCACTAACACCCAAGTAGATTTTCCCCTGGCTTTGGAGTCTAAACGCTGTTGGTAGCTGGCAAACAACACAGGTCATTAGCGATACACCCTCCACTGTCCACATTGCTTTGGAGCAGGGAATAGCAACACCTCTCTGCCTCCAGGCACTGCTCACAGCAAAAGCCAGGATCCAGCCTCGGGTGCTGAGCCAGCATGGCACTGCTTGTCCCTGCTCAAGGTGCCAGGACATCAAAGGAAAGCAGCAGGAGGCAGGATTGAAATGAAGAAAAGGAGATATTTCTTCACACACAGTGGTGGTCCCTGCTGCAGTACGTGGTGCACACTGAAAACTTACAGCAGTTGGATGAATTGATGATGGGAAATCCAGTGAGCTCTATTAATTACACAGAGCCATGAATTACTGGGGATCAGGAGAGTATGATGTGGTAACAGTGTGTAAGTGCTCCTGTCTGGATGCTTCTCACAGCTTCTGCTGTGGATGCTCTTACAGGCAGGATAATGGGCTAAGCTGTAACAGTTCTTCCATGCATGAGATACAAGGATTTGGGGTCCTTTTTTCCCTGTGGATTTAGGTGAAGCCAACTTTTTTCTTTTTTTTTTTTTGGTAACAGCAGAGGCTTTTGCAGAGGGACACGAGGGCTGAAATGCAGCATTATGTTATTCTATGGACCAGTAATCATAGCCCAGACTGATCATTTGAGGATTTCTGCATTTTTTCACAGGTGGCAGATAACAGCTGACTATTCCCTAGGACAAATCCCTAGAAATAACACCTTCACACACAATATACATGTGAAGCTAACAGCAAGGAAACCATCTTCCAAGACTGGAAAGGGCTGAGACACCAAGACAGCCTTCATCCTTGGAGGTTTTCAAGACAAGACTGCACAAAGCCCTGACTAACCTACTCTGACCTTGTAGAGGACCCTGCTTTGAGCTGGAAAAGTCCTGAGGTCCTTTCCAGTCCAAATGAGCTTGTGACCCTTTGGGCTATGAATCCAAAAATGTGGCATGAATGTAGACATCTCCATTGCATCTTGCAGCCTCAAGGATGTGGTTGATCCAACAGCCCAACCTTCTCTGTGGTTCGGATCTCCGAAATACAGGGTGATTTTTCGCAGCAGGATTATCAGGACCAGAGGGAAATCAAACCACCCTGCATGGGCTTAGGGTACTGCCATGGTTTTTTTTTTTCCTTCTCTGACCCAAGCCACAGCCATAACTGGAAGCTGGAGACCTGATTTACTTACTTGTTGGAGGAATGTTGAGTCAAGACATGTGGTCTTTGCAGGTCCATTGACTTCTGGGCTGAGAGACCTGGGGATGAATTTTGTGTAACAGGAGTTTGGTGGGAAAAGTTGAATGGGGTTGCTTCCCTTTTTCACTAGCAAAATCAGTATAGCTGGAAGCACGCTGGGTTGGAATGAGGACCCAAAACTGTAGATTTAATCTGTGGGTAAATATCATTGAGATACTTTTGAGAGTGTGTTGCACATTTACTCCCTTGTGATGGGAGATTTTCACAAAAAAATACCTACAAGTGAAGAGTCAAAGGAGCAAAGGCTTTTTTCCTCTGATTTATCCAAGTGGAAATGGACCTGGAACACTGCAAAACCTTTTTTCCGTGTGTGGTATTGCAAATATTTTGACATTTATTCTGTGTGGGTTGCTCATGATATTGGACCGCTTTAATGAAATTACAATGTGAAAAAAATTGACTGTGTGCATTTTCAAATTGTAATGCTTTAAAGCTGTACGGATCATATATGTTCGGTGACCCCAAATGGCCAAAAGCAGCTTTTACATTTCATTTGGAATCACAGTGATTCAGAACTAAGAAAAACTGATGAGAAAATTGATTTTAACAGAATTTCAACGGAGAATAATCTGAACAAGCCTTCTCATTTTGCACTGACACACATGTCTGGGTCTGCCAGTTCCTCACAGAAGTATTAGGTCTCAGGGCTGTTAGATCCAGGTTTGTTTTATGTGCTTCTCTTTTTGTCTGGACAATAGTGCACAGGGTAACTGGCATTCCCTTTTGTTGCCTGAGCTAAACCTTACAACCTTGTAGACAACTTCTTTTCTTGTTTGATCCAAATGTTTTTCAATATATTGCTTTTCTTGGCTCAGTTCAAGAGAAGAGCAAATGTCAGAACCAGGGAAATTTGTCAGAAGGTGAAAATTCCCTTTTTTAAATCCTCGTTAATTAACTTTCTCTTCTGGCTGCCTCCCCACAGCTGATCTAGTCACCACCTTGCTTTGCTGGGAAGAGCTGATGAGGTCACAGCCCACTGTGAACATAAATTCTCACCTTACGCTTCTTGTATACGAAGGAAATAACATACTGTAAATCCAGTTTGGTTCTTTAATCACAGGGTAGCATGAATTCAACATCAGGACACAGCTTGTTCCTCGACTAAAACAATTATTACAATTACAATTATTACTGAAATGTTTGGGAAATGATTCTTGTTGCTACGCTCCAGAATCATGCTAATTTCTTTGCTTAAGTTTGCAGGATTGTTTTTAAGGTTTGGTTTTTTTTTTTTTTTTAACCTAAGCTGACATTCTTTCCTGTCTCAGGAGAAATTTCTGTATCACAGTAGGAGCAGCAGCTGCAAGCTGAAAGCTGCACATGTGAAGGGACACTTTAGTAAATCAATCCTCTTTGCTTTTTAAAACAGGGCCATCACTTAGCAAGGAAGACAGCAGGATACACATCGAATACCAGCCTGTTTCGGAAGGCAGGAGGGTTCAGGGCTGGCCTCTGCTGCTCAGACTCTGTGTAACCCCATGCATGTCACCTTGGACCTCTGTGTTTGCTGTTGGAAAGATTTCAGTCTGGCCATCCCTCATCACAGGGGTTCCACCGTGCTCTCAAGGAGCCCTGCTTGACCCCCAGCCACTCATGCCTTCCCTTCAGTTCTGTGCCAGGAAATCCCAGGACAGTGAATTTGACAGCTGCTGACCTTGGTCATACCTCAAGCAAATCAAACCCAACCTGCTTGCAGACACTCTTCACAGTTTTACTCCCAGCTGGAGGGATCCTGAAGCACAGCAATCAGTCAGGTGAGCAAGGACTTTACTTCACACTGCCCATTTGAAGAGGGGAGAGGTACCAGCTCAGAGCTGTAGAGCATCTTGGCGTTGCAAACCTCAGGTGTCCCTCAGGTCATGTGCCCCTCAGTCTAGCTTTCATACATATAGATAAGATTTCTCCCT
This sequence comes from Eurypyga helias, assembly GCF_000690775.1. Lineage (NCBI taxonomy): Eukaryota > Metazoa > Chordata > Aves > Eurypygiformes > Eurypygidae > Eurypyga > Eurypyga helias. Next base: position 35,993 of record NW_010234249.1, read on the forward strand.
CAGACTAGACCAGCCTTGTCTCCTCTGCCTGGTGGAAAGCATCCCTGGTCTGCACAAGACCCTGAACCATGCCTGGAGTGGGAGGCCAACCTACCTATCAATAGGGATCCTTGGGTAGGTTCTGTGGGGTAAGAGTGGGATGCACCATGCAACAAGGCTGTTGGTCCTTTTGTCTTCAGAAATGCCTTCCCCTGCGGCGGTGGGTGTCTCCATCCATTTGAAAAGCCTTTATTAAATTACCTGGTCCAGTGGGGCTTCAAATGGCTCTACCACTGTCTTTCTAAGAATGGTTTACCTGGGAGAGTAGTTGACCTAAAAAAGAGGAAGACCTTTCCCTTTCTGTGCTAGGACATAGGCATATCCATTAGAACTACACAATCAGTCTCACTCACCAGACTTGAAAATACTTCCTACTTGGGGTGGGAATCCTCTGGGCCTCCCTCCTGCCTGCAGTTACACTTCTTAAAAGTTTGTTTAAGGGTACTTGTAGGCACCCTTGATCCGATGTTTTGGAGACCTCTAGATGTCCAGAGGAGGCTCACAGGTACATGAGCAATGAGGGATCATTCATGGACGGCCAGCCTAGCCTCCTAGACATCCCAAGCCAGAAAACCATCAGTGACCCTTACATGGACAGCCTCCTGAAGATGTGTCCCTCTCAGTTAAAGCAACCCCCAGGAAATCTGCCCTGGCCTGGGTTACTCTCGCCGGCTTTGGAAGAGAAGGCTGGAACAACCCTACGCTGAGGCAAGAATGAAACCCCTCAGGCACCATGATGGGTCCCATGAAGACCCCATACCAGTAGTGAGCCTCACCAGGTTGGGATGAGGATAGAATATTTCTAAACCTTTAAAAAGGACCTATTTGAACCTCTGTGTTTTAATCTCTTGATCTCCTTGGATGTAGCCACCACCTTGGTAAGAAGTGTGGTGCAGAAGGCACAGATCAAATACTCTTGTTTGTCTGTGTGTTACAGTGCTGATCACATCACCAGCCCTAAGGCCAGGATTGTTCCAAGAGCACTGTGGGAATTAAGCACCCTGGAGAAATTCATATAAGCCTGGCTGCATTTCAATAAGATCTGGGGTCCTATGTTCCTTTGGCTCCCTTTGAAGATTTCAGCCTTTAACAAATTAATAACAACAGGAAGACAAACATGGCATTTTAAAGCACATTATGGCCAGTCCTTTAGTAGAGGTCACAGGATGCCTGTCACTTTGCAGCAGCTGAGGATCTGACCCAGAGACAGTTTGCTTTGTTTGGGGAAAAATTCCTTCCCGAGCATCTCAAACAGGCGAGCACTGGGCTTTAAATCCACCCAATTACCTTCAGCACAAATGTCCTTCAGCCACATAGGAACACTAGAAAAAAATGCAGGAAAAGTTCCCTAAGTCCAAAATGAATTTAAATAAGCCAAGAGTCGAGCAGCAGACTCATTAGTCTTGCTGCTGTGTGGTGCCTCTTACTCCTGACGTGGCTTTGCACTTTCCAACAGCTGCTTCTGTCGGGGGAGATGACACCCTTCCCGGCTGGGCTAGAGGATGGAAATTCGGACACCCACCCTGCTTGTTTTGACCAGCATGCTGTGCCATAATTGCAATCTGCCATCTCAGGGAAACAAGAGAATTTGTTTAAATAAAGACAGCCCTGAAAACACCTGTCCCCAGATGAAAATGATTCTGTCTCCAAAGCCAGTATGAAAGGTGCAATTTCTGCCGTGACTGAGTTTTATTAAAAGCTCTCCCAGATTCCCTCATATCATTATCAGAGTAGTCACTGTCACACTTTTCCTGCAGGCACATCAGTATTGCTTTAGGGCTGGAAAGAGAAGTAGTTTTAGGGTACGTGGAACAGTATTTGGGTAAGTTACATGCACGAGAGAGTTAAAAGCATGCTCACAGGCTGTCATTTCAGAATACCTCTTACTCAGATTAGTCACATCACAGCTTGCCTTGCTGACAAGTTTTTATTTCAGTTTCAGGGATTAAATCCTCACCAGGCATCTCTCCCTGTGTTGAATCATCCCAGAAGGACTTGTTCCTGCATCCTTGCTGTGCACCTGAACTGGAGATGCCATTGAATGGTACCCACTGACTCTGGTACTGACTCTGACCGTGCAGGTGCAGAATTTGCTTGCAAAGACCAGGAGTGTGAGGTCTGCCTAAAGGAAAACTGGGGAACGTCTTCCTTCAGCTTATGGCCTCTCCATCATACTGTATCGTGTGATATGGACACTCTGTAGAGGAGTCATCTTCCCTGCATGGCTGTTCAGTGCCTTTCTACCAACTTTTACTGTGCCCATCCTCGACAACTTTGGGTTGAACAAAAGCATTTTGCAGCTGGGGTGACACAGCAGATGCCCACTCAAAGCGTGGGGCACCCAAACCAATGTGAGCCATGGTGCATGACAGCGTGACATGGCCCTTCACGACCCCACAGCACAGCATGCAGGGTCTGCTGACTGGAGGCACAGTCTGGAGATGGAAAACCAAGAAAAAACCAAACCAAACCAAACCAAACCAAAACCAAACAGATCCCCAGTATTCCCTTTGAGACAGTCTCCCTTGTGTCCCACCTCATCCCTGAAGGATGATCCCTACAGTCCTCAAATGCCATGTGATCCCATGTTTGATCTCTGCTTCACACCTCTTCTCATCCTCTCCCCCTACTCCCGTCTTCCTTCTTTTTCTTTCACATCCTGGTGGGGTTTTCTTTCTTCTCCTCTTTAACTTCCCCCTCATCTTCTTGTTTCACATCTCATTTTGCCTCATAATGCTTTTATCAAAAAATGGTGGCTACTCAGATAACTAAGAAATAAAACTCTTGGAAAACACCTAAACTCTGTCTTAGCAAAGAAACTTCTGAATACTTTAATTCATCCTCAATAAATAAATTTAAAAAAAAAAAAGCACCTAGCAGAGGTAGCAGCCTATATTTTGTTCATCAGGAGAGAAGGAGTCTGGAGGGATTTGAAGTCTGAGCCTGCACCAGATAGGAAGCGTGCTCATGTTGTACACAGCTTTCCTCTCTTTGCCTTTACTGGGGTAATCTTATTGATCCAGGTGTAAAAAGCCATGGAGAAGAAAGAGGATGCTGAGGCAATCAGACACTAATGCAGAATTACAGTTCCTGCAAGATCTTTCTGCGTGATGCCAGCATGATGCTGGGGAGCTTGGGAAGTGCTGGTGAATGCCCGCAGCCAGAGGACGTGCCCACATGGGTAATTTGCTATGTCTGCATGTTTCTGATGAGGTCCTTGGCCTCTTCTTTTCTTTTCCCATCTTCTCCCAGGCAGCAGAGTGATAAATGATGTCACACAGTGGCCCAGATGGAAAGTTTTCCTAAGGAGGATCTGTACTGGGAGCGGTGGGTGGTAAGGATTTGAAGCCAGTTTCAAAAATGCTGGGGATGTGACAGCTCCAGTCCCTGACATTTGGTACATGGCAGACTTTAATAATGCCACTGCCCACCTCCAGCAAACGAGTCCTGGAGGAGCTGCAATTCTGATTGTCAGAGAGGGAGAGAAAGCGTAATTAAAAGGCCCGGTGACAGGTAATGAGAAGGATGGAGCTGCATCTGCTGAAAGACCTGGTGCTCTCCTGGTCTGCCTCTCCATGCTCTCCCAGTCCACACTCCCATGCCCGTGCAAGCGCGTACCTTCACACCTCCCTCAGCCTGGGGCCAGGAATGACCTTCTCCAGAAACACAGACAGAATTGGGCATCCTCAGCTCCCACTGCTGAAAGCGTCAATTAGCACTAATTGGATGTACTAGGGTAAGTGCACATAGTGGGGGAGGAAGGACAGTGACTGTAAGGCTTAGTAGGTTTCTTTCTTCTTTTGCTTGAAAATGCAGAAAGCTGTGCGATGAATGTACTTCCATACGAGTTCCAGCTGGACATTTTCTCAGGATGGAATTTCTATTTAATGGTAAATAACACATTCCCTCAATGAGGCACTGGGCAGAGTACCCACGGTCAGAGCAGACAGAGGTCTGGGCTGATGCCGTGCACTTGCATTTCCTATGGAGCAATAAGAAAACCTTTGGAGTGCCAAAAATAAATGAGAATCTCTTAGATTAGATAACACACCTTTTTCTTGTTCCCACATATGACTAGATTTCTCCCCTCCAGCATTTATGATAGCCCTGGCTTGTCTTCTCCCACTATCTTACATGTGAGTGTCATTTCACTTCTAATACTGATGGATAGTAGATGTTGGAGTGAAAAGGAGTTGGTTTGTTCACTATTGTTATTTTTATTGCCATCAAACAAGCATCCTAACTTCTAGTGCTTCTACATCTTTATGGTCACCTACACTGAAATCTCCCCAGATTTAGGTACTGTAAATGGTAAGTGCTTTGTTCTCCAGATCATGTGCCCAGGATCCAGATGGCCACGTAGTGATGGTTTGTAAAGTTTAAGGGCATTAGGGGAGCTAATAAGAACTTTTGTAATGTTGCATTAAAAACTCTCCCAGTATGTAACCTTCATGCACCCCTGACTGCCCTCACACATCGGATTTCAAACTTTCTAACATTCTGTTTAAGAAATAAGCTCAAGATTCTCTGAGAATGACTGCATGAGGAAGCTTGTGAGCTAGGCTGTTCATCGTTTATGTGGCATAAACAAGACATTTCCAAAATGCATTTTATTCTCTGGTGGTTCAATCTCAGTAGGAGGGGGAATGATGGCAGAGGTGATAGGGATACTGAGCCAGAAATAGCCGAGAGATATAACTCCTTGTTTTAAATCCATCTGTAACAGCAAAGACAAATTGTGAAGCTGCCTGGAAAAGCAGGATGGCTATTGATAAAGAGGCAATAAGGGGATTCTCAGAGGCTGTGAACAGACACAGCACAAATCAACCACCCAATTTTGTGCTTCAGAGGATGCTAAGAAAATTCACTAACAAATTTTTAAACTGGAAATAGCAGAATTTATGAAATAATATGTGGTTAACAATGTATCCATTTCTAAAGAGAAAGGGACAGTGCTAACACTAAGGAAAGAGATCCAGTTCTCATCACTTTCGCTTGGCCAGCTAAGGTGATTTAGAAAGATGCTTCATGCTTTTTCAGCAGCTGTGGGAAGAGACACAGCATCATGGATCCAGGGGGGTAGGGAAACAGCCCAGCTGAGCTAAAGAATTTAGTGTGATTGCATGAGTAGCACCCCCTCAGGTGAGGAAGCTGAGGAAAATGAAGGGAGGAAAAGAAATTCTGAAGCAAAAATAAAAATGCAAAAGCAAATGTCAAACAAACAAAAAAATGCAGTCACTGAAAAAGAAGAATGATTTTGGCAGTTGTAACTGTAACTAATAGAACAAGTACTGAGCAAAATCAGTACCTACATAGTGAGTAAAGAAAGGGGGGAAAGCCCAAATCCACAAGCATATGCCCAAGTACATAAAGAGTAAATCTCAGCAGAGAATTTTTTTGCCTATTTTTAGCTGAAACTATTAGTGAATAAAGAGGTTCTGTCTGGATTTTATTAAAAGCCTTGCAACCCTGCTCTCCAAGTGAATTTACATACACATTGCTTAGCCAGGCTACAATGGAGGGAAATGGAAGTGAAATGTATTAACCATCTCTGGAGACTTGCAGAGGCATGATGCTGGTCTGGCATATGTAAGAGGGTGTAAAGAGGAGAGCATAAGTGGGAATATGTCAAAGGTAACTCAGCAGAAGAGTAGGTCCTCAACAAAAGGTCTTCCAGGCTACAGGAAAAAGAGAAATGGGAATCCAGTTCTTTATGAAAACTCCTGCTAACACACCTAAGACACTGCTGCTTCTTCTCCAACCGTCAAGACAACTCTTGCTTTCTTTCAGCACAGTTCCTAATCATGATTTTAGCTTTACCTTTCTCAGTGCAGCCACATTTTCATTATTTAGCTCAAACAAATACCATAAGCTAAGCTCTGCATTACTTGCGTTATTTTGGAGCATAAATCCCCCAATTCTGCCCTCTGCACTACTTGCCAGTTGGACCACAAAGCTAAAAAGAGGGATATTATGAATTTTAGATGTCTCCTCCTTCAAAATGTGCTTTTAGATTAGCTTTGTCAGCTTATACTTGGCTGCCTTCAGGGAAGACATTTCCGTCTGAGCAGCACATCAGCCTGGGGAGTGCTTGCTGGTGTAGCTGGTGGAGTCTAGGACACGAGTCATCCCATGCTGAAGAAGATGTCTCCATTCAGCCAGATGGATCACACCGCCATCTCCACTGATTTCACCAATGACATTTCCATGGAGAGTTTGCACACCTAGAGCATACACACTCCTAAACCTTTTGCTGTTTTATTTTGTGATGTCTTACCCTACGAGCTCCTCCAGGTACCCTATGAGGTCCTCCAGACGCCACCTGGTCATCAAAAGGGCCTGAGTCTCCTATGAGTCCCATGTCTTGCCTGCCAGACCTGCGCAGGCATCTCAGGTATCACAGGGCATTTCAAATAAGACCAAGACACCTTTTCATGGGCAAGTGAACTCCATGTCTGCTAATTTCTCTAGATGTCTAGTTGTCCTCCAGGTTATGATAGGGACCTGGACTCCTCATATGTAGGCACCTCAACTTCATTGTCACGACCTGTAAGGTAAATCCAACAGCTAACACTGGTCAAGATGGAACCTCTCCTTACAGGATGTTTGATCTGGAGGTACCAGACTACACTCAGTGTGCTGATTTTAGTCAGGACAGATTTAATTTTCTTCACAGTAGCTGGTATGAGGTTATATTTTGGATCTGCCCTGAGAACAGCACTGATAAGGGGTGTTTAGCTGGTGCTGGGGAGTGCTGGCACTGATTCAAGATCTCTTCCAACTTCTGATTCTGCCCCTGTGTTCCCAACTTTCTCACTGCAAGCGGTGTGGGGGGACACACACAGGTCAGACAGCCAACCCAAATTGACTCAAGGAGTGTTTCATTCCATTGAACATCAAGCTCGATACATGAGCTGGGAGAGGCCAGGGGGCCATATCTCGTTTATTAATTTTGTTTGTTTGTAAGTTGGTGGGTTCGTTGGCTTTCTCGATCGCTCGCTCACTCATGGGGCTGGCTTGGACTCTGCTGCAATCACTTTTGGATTCTCTTGGACTCTGCTGTGATCTCTCTTGGGCTCCAGCTCTCTGATTCTGACTCTCATTACTAAGGACCTGGCTGTGCATAGGTTGGAAGGTGGTGAACAACTGTATAATTAGTCTTATTTTCTATTATTTTAATT
>NW_010234250.1:0-395 GCF_000690775.1 Eurypyga helias
ACCATTCTGTGATTCCATGATTTATTAAAGTCCTTTTGTTCACAGTCCCATCTGCTGGTCCTCCTATATCCTTCCAGTAAACCAGAATACAGCTTAAGGGGCTCTTTTTCACTATCCTGCCACTTTGTTTACCTCCCATTTTGCCTTTCTAATCTTATTCCTCCGGCATTCTCCCTATCCACCTCTTTTCCTAGTTGAGGAGTGTGGTCTGATCAGGCTGATAACAGTAATACTGTACCCAAGGCAGGAGGTGTAGAGGGGTGCTTGCCCCACAGCTGATACACCTAAATTCAGGACAATTACTAAGATAAAACTCCTGCTTTCCATTTGGCAAGATAATATATTTGCAACACCTTAAGCACTTAGCATGGACAAACAGACAACAGCGGTGACCG
>NW_010234251.1:0-19898 GCF_000690775.1 Eurypyga helias
TTCCCGCCGGCCCTTCCGTCAGAGCCGGGCTGTGGCGCTGAGCAGGGCCCGGCGGCAGACCTGACGCTCGTATGGTCTTTGGCGGGGGCAGGGAAGGCTCCTCTCGCGACAGAGACTGCAGCACCCGCCTCTCGTACCTTCTGTGGGCGTGAGCGTGGCCGTGGGTCTCGCCGCCGAAGTGACGTGTGATGGGGAAATCCCATTAAATATTTAAACAAAACCGTACAAAGCCAACTAACGTGAACTGCAGAATGTATCAGTTGTTTGAAAGCTCATAGTCTGACTTCAATTTCCGTTTAGTTGTAGAATGGGGAATAGCCTGCCTCCTCCCGCAGGACTGTCCAGTGATGCCGCTGTGAACCAAATACAGGTAACGGTGTGCATCCACTTCTGACTTTCAGCATGGCTAGTTTAAAGCTCTTCGGATTTACACGAAGAAGTGCGCTAAGTAGTTCTGCATGTTGAACCAGATTTTAACGTTTGTTAAGTAATATTGACAGCGGTGTTTATCCACAGTCCTGGAACTTGATCTTCCTAGGCTGCATCCATTTTACGGGTTTTTCAGACATAAATTCAGTACTGCTATCAATACTGGGGATTAAACCTTGTGAAATTACTGATACCAATATTTAAAGAGTAAATTTTTTAAAGTAATTTTACTGATACTAAACGACAGTTTGAAATCACTTTGAATTTACAGTTAATATGGGTATTTATTTCTTGCACTCAGAACCTGTTTTGTTACTCTGCTTGTCACTAGCAGGTCACGTGTGCCTTACAGACAGAGAAAGGTGTACTAAGTAATTCAAGGATATACAGCTTGTTTGGCAGACTGTAGGTCTGTGACTGCAAAGCAGAAGAGGGTGCAGGGTTGACACCATTGTGTGCCAGTCACACCACACGCTCCACAATCATTCTGCTCAGTTTTGGACCCAAGTGCGGGTGTCGCAGAGCTTCATAGGTACCAGCACCATTCCTGGTAGATTGTTAATGCTAACTGTCCTCCATCTCTCTGCTTCCACAAGAACAACAATCACAGCATTCCCAAAAAGGTAGATACTGCTAAGTTTTAACTGATTCCAGGTATTCTACTCAAAGAATAGAGCATACCTTTTACTGAAGCTTAAGTGGAGCAGGAGGAGCCACTTATCTTCCATGTATTCTGCAAACCGCTGTACTTGGCACACCGATGCTCTTTGGGATCTGGTGAAGTGCTACTGCAGTTTTTTTCTTTGAGGTTGAGAGTCCAACTACTTTCTTGGTAGTCAGGTGGGAAGCAACTTTTGTTCTGATGTGGAAGTATGGAATGCGTCCTTAGCGGAGGTGCTAGGCCACCATAAAGGCCTTCGGAACAAGTGTGAGGTGGGTATGTTTTGCAGTCTCCATACAGGTGAGGATATCTTGACAGATTCAGTGATGGAAGTCACTGTTCTGCTCCCTGTTTTTAAAGTAGTTAATTCCTCATTAAGATTCTGGTGGCTCTGGATTAGAAGCAGAGAAAATTTAGAAGCTAAACTAGCTTTTCACTTTCCCTTAAACGCTGTACTTTATTCCCACTTTTATTGGAAGAATCTTCAGAAGTAGCCAGCCATTGCTGTAGCGTGGCTGGGAAGTCCTCAGTTGTTGCTTAAGAATACCTCAGAAAGCCTTTTACAGAGAGTAATTTTCTGTACTCATTACCATACTACATGTTTTTTAACTTAGCTATTTGTTTTCATGACTGTTTGATAGTGTTAAAATACACCGACCAAAAATCAAAGCACGCTGACTTTTAACATTCTTTCGAACATACAGGAGATTATTTCAGACAATTGTGTGGTGATTTTCTCTAAAACAACATGCTTCTACTGCAAAATGGCAAAAAAACTCTTTGAGGATATGAATGTAAACTATACAGCTGTGGAACTGGACATGGATACAAATGGAAGTCAGTTCCAAGACATTCTTGAACGGATGACCGGTGGCAGAACAGTTAAGTATACATTTTATATGTAACAAGCAAGGAAGGCACACACTATACATGTTCCTTGTGGGTTATGACCATCTCAAGTTCTTCATCTTTTTGAGACAATAAACTTGGGATACAAGCTCCTAAATTAGAGACAAGGCACTGCAGAAGGTACCCTCTCTTCCTCTTGAGACCCTCTGGATACCCCTCTGAGGTGATGTTTTCCATACTGTCACAAAGGTAATTGAAGTATCAAAGTCAGTTTTTATTTGTATAGGCATATTCACTCCACTGTCCAATTACTGCCTATCTTGTAATTTCTTAATTTTATATAGTCTCACTTGACTCAACTATTTTAGTTTATTAGTATCCCATGCAGTGACTTTACAGAACTTTTGAGGCGTACATGAACAGTTTCCCATCTCTAAATATTTTGGAAACTTACGTGTTAAGCATACGTATTTACTATTACTCTACAAAAACATAACTACTGCCTGTATACAACAGTACATCTGGGCTTGCATAGATTTTTGTCTTTTTCTTCCCAAGAAATAATGCCATGTTCATTTTCTTGATAGGTCCCAAGAGTGTTTGTCAATGGGACTTTTGTTGGAGGTGCTACAGATACTCAAAGGCTTCATGAGGAAGGCAAACTGCTTCCATTATTGCATCAGTGTCAAGCGAAAAGAAAAACCTGAACAGCCAATCAAGGTTGGCTTAGTCTTCCTTAGTATCAACAGAATTTCATAAAGATCACAAAGATGTACTGCATCAGCTGGACTCAGCTTCATGCCATGGATTTCTGAATCATAGACTGTTCTCTGCCACAGACTTCATGGACTTGACAAATTATCTGGTGGCCTTGCCTCAGCTTTACTACAACCAAAACAGTGATTAAAAAAATCATGTTATTCTTGACGTCACTATCTCAGCTTAGAACATCATTTGATTGCTGTTACATCAAGATACTATGCTTGAGAAATACAGACTGTACAAGAATAATCCTGTGGTTTTTTTTTTTTCTGTAAAGTAGATTTCTTTCTAGCTTTGTTCCAGCAGTTTAAATAAATGGTCAGTTTAATTTAATGGTTCCTTTAAATTTAATTTTTATCTGCATGTGAAGTTGTGAAATAATGAAGAAAGTATGAAACAAAACAAGCTTGTAGCAATATTGCTGTATGCATGGCTGCCTCTTACATTTCGGTGTCAGATCACCTAGCTACCAAATTGGATGTCCAGCTGCTACAGAAAAGAGAAGAAATATTCTTGCAGCTTGAGAGGGGTAGGTAATTGTTTTCATCTTTATTTTGCACTATGAACAGTGTCACTCAGGACTATCCTGAAGAGCCAGACAGCTTGCTGCCACTCAACTGTGCAGCTACAAACTACATTACTATCAATCCAACACTGTTATGAAATTTAAGGCCAAGTAAAATAGGTTTAATATCCACAGAGTTTATTTCATACCGAAATTCTACAGTCAGAATGCAGTTTACTAGCAATTTTAAGTTGTAGTTAAGAGTCTAAAAGAAATGTCTAAAATTCAATAGCTTCAGTACAATGTACATACAAAGCCAGACCAGTTGATGTCAAGAATTGGTTATTTCATATGCTAGAAGAAAATCATATGCCATTCTTCTGTAAAAGGGACTATTACACTAGTAAAGGCGCACAGTTTAGAATAAAAACATTGGTCAATTTTTATGCACTTGCGAGTTTCTTTGTTAATCTCTTGTAATTTCCATTGCTTTCAGGACTAGGACTGCAGGAGTATCACTTCAGTTTGACAAAAGCTTCACTTCTGCAATGCTGGTTTCAAGTAAATTTTAAATCACATCATTTGTAGTAAGTCTTTCGATATGCACTGTGCATCCTTAACATGTGTAATGAGCTAATTAAACACACTGACCTCATTAAACTCTTATTGTGCCTTACTGTATTTCACTAGTTTCATCACTGCCTCATAAACACTTTGTTTACAAAGTCACATTCATGAAGGTAAACACACAAATCTGCATCTCCCTGAATTTATAGTTAATAAAACAATTTATTGTGCACATACAGTGGTAACCAAGTATTCTCTGTGTAGAATTCTTAGGCCAGTTATGCTTTCTCAGAGTATTAACAATAATTTTGCCCCTGAAACCTGGTAAATCCATCATGTAAAAATGATATAGTATGCAAAGGATTTTTTCCAGAGACCTCTTCATTTTGTTCCCTGTTTAAAAAAAAAAAAAAAAAAGCTCAAACAGTCGTCTAAAATAACCCTTTGAGTTCTAAGTTACAGAAATCCCAGGGCACTGTCACTTAAGTCAATAATCTATTCCAACAGTTGAAAAAACATGCTGTATGCCTGCAGATCCACGTGAGTGCCCGTTTATTAAAATATGTATTTAAGGCACTCAAAGGGTTGTTTGTTTTAACCATATTAAGGCTCCCCATCCAAACAGTTTCTCAATAATTTTGTATCATTTTGTAGAAAGGAGCAGTGAAACAGTGCCTTCATTTCTGGATGGCACAAAGCCATGTTATGTTTAAGCTATTTAAACACAATATGGCAGTTAAAAGTGTGGTTCTACTCTAGGAAAAAAAAAGAGGGATTCAAAGTCATTAAAAATTTCCATATTTTTGCTTAGAATTATCTCCAGGACAAAGCTGTTTATCTTAAAATAATGCTTGCCCTGGAACCAAACGTTAAAAGTTACCCACTAAAGTTTCTGTACTCATCCAACCTAAATACCATGGCTCCTAAGTAGTGTAAGAAGCTGAAAACAAACATCAAGTTATTTCACTAAGCAGACAGCGCCATGAATATGCCCATCTGTTCCTTCTTTATACAGAACTATTTCTGAAGAGTAGAACTTTTTATAGGACATTGTAATAGAGAAGACACTTTATTTGTAACGAGTTGTGCTTAACTCTAAGCTGGTAACATAAGGAAAACAGCTATCTATATTCATTATTTGTCAGTGAAACATTTGTAAGTTCTTAACATACCACATACATACATGCAAATGTACATATATATTTAAACTTAAATTCAAAATGCAGAAATAGCTAAAGAAAACAAGCTTTACAGTATAAAAATTATAAATCCAAATGTGAGCACACACATTTAAAGACACCATGCCTTCTGCTGAAATTAGCTAATCTTAAATTTAAGCTCTCAGAGCAGCACATACGTAATACACTGTCCTAGTGTTTTACCTTTTCCCCCATAACTCTTACTCAGCAGTGCTGTATGCTATAATGTATCACGGTAAGATGAAACCTCTGCCATTCCAGCAATAAAGTCATTGAAACAGCTTACTTGCAGTATATTTGTCCACCCCAAACCACTGAAAAAAGCCAAATAATCCTATTAACTGATGAAATGCTTAAAAAAATATGTAAAGGGCAAGCAACACAAATGAGTCTTTGCTTAGGCTTACTTCTACATCCTGTTCTTTGAACATTTTCTCTAATCAATACTTAAAAAAAGCTGCCGATTTATCCAGAATATTAATTTTTTTCCCTCATTCTGCATGTAACAGCAGCTGGGGAATATTTAACAGAAAGGAAAGCGCTAACCCACTGAAGTAGTTCTAGAAAGAAGCTTTAAATTTGAAAAGCAATTTTTAAGCAGTTATTTTATAAAAATAAACAGAGGCAGATATTGTTGTAAATGAACAAATTATACTTTTGTCACTCATCTTTACACAACTTTTACCAAAAGTCTGATAGATACTGCAAATTAAATGTTTTAAGAGATTTATATAATCAAAGGAAAGAAAAAAAATACTCTTTTTTAAAATTAAGATAAATACTATCACATCCGTTCCAGTATAAGTTACTTCGCTAAGCTAGCATGTTCAGAGACAGCAAGAAGGCAGAAGAACAGAGGCAAAAAGGAATGGACGAGAGCTTACAGTAAAAAGATTCAAGTACAGGCGTGAGGTGACAAGGAGATAGGAAAGGAAGAAAAACAGTCAACAGACAAGAGGAAGGGCAAAGCAAAAAAGTAATAAAAGGAACAAAATAAATGAAACGAGTACTAATGCTTTTGGTGTGCAGCGCACCATTTTCTGATTGAGAAAAGTATTTTCCTAGTGTATTTTACAGAGCCATTTTATAATACATTTCCAAAAGTACTCATTTAGTTGTTTGGTTTTTGGTTTGGTTTTTTTACGCCAAGAATATATACTTCATTGAATAGCCTTTTAAAGCCATACCCTTTTATGCACTCCAATTGAACAATAACAACAAAAAGGAACAATGCTCCCTCCCCTCCGCTAGTGGATATAGACCAGTTGGAGCAAGTCCAGAGGAGGCCACGAAGATGCTCAGAGGGCTGGAGCACCTCTGCTATGGGGACAGGCTGAGAGAGTTGGGCTTGTTCAGCCTGGAGAAGGTTCTGGAGAGACCTTATAGCACATTCCTGTACCTGAAGGGGCTACAAGGCAGCTGGGGGGGACTTTTTACAAGAGCCTGTAGTGACAGGATGAGGGGTAACAGGTTTAAATTGAAAGTGGGGAGGTTTAGATTAGGTATCAGGAAGAAGTTCTTCCCAGATAAGGTGGTGAGGCACTGGAACAGGTTGCCCAGAGAAGCTGTGGATGCCCCATCCCTGGAAATGTTCAAGGCCAGGCTGGATGAGGCTTTGAGCAACCTGGTCTAGTGGAAGGTGTCCCAGCCCATGACAGGGGAGGGGGAATTAGATGATCTTTAAGGTCCCTTCCAACCCAAACCATTCTGTGATTCTATGAACTGTGGTTTTAAGCAGAAAGGTATTGTAGGGCCAGATAGTGATTGCCCTCACACAACGGGCATTTAGACTGGCCCTGCTGACTTCAGATCTACACCTACTTTTAGACTTCTCTTTCTCTAAACACATAGGACTGTAGGTAAAGACCCCATATTTTGCCTGTAATCTAGTTCTACAAAAATCCCAAACTCTCCTCCTCCTCGCTACAGGTCTAAAATTCCTGACATGAAATTCAATTTCTTGGAAAAATTATTGTCTTTATTCAGTTCATTCTGCTTTCTCCACATTCTTGATTGTATCCCTTCCATAAAGAAACCTGACCTTTGATGTTACTTCCTTACAGAAGAATGTTTTAGCTCTGCTGTGCTTGCAACCATTACATCCTTTTCTTCTTTCTTAAAGCTAAAGTGCCTGAACATTATATTCTTAGGCATAATAGTCTTAAGAATTGTTACGAGGGTCGCAGTGACATGGCAGTCAAAGTGAAAGCCTGTTAATTCTGTTAGATAACAGGACACCTGCATTCACCCAGTCTACAGCTGCACGCTGCATTTAGACTTTGTTTTGATGTTTCGAATAAACTTAATTATCTTTAAAATTAACCCTGTTCAATTTTTCCTGGTAAACTGCAGCACACAATTACAGCCCTGTTTTTGTTTCTCCAATGCAAACAACACAATTAACTTGAAAGGGTCAGTGTCTCCTCTTTGGTGAAAGGATAGGTTATCTATTGTACACTGAACTAATGCTTAAGCTTAGCAACTTTGTCTTAGCTCACTTACTTTATTTAAAAAGCCAACATCGCAGTAATTATTGCCTCTTCACATGTCCAGACATAATTTTGGAAACTATCAGTTTAACAATTAAAGGCTAAAATCAGGACAAATTTATGTTACGGCAAATGAGTCATATTGTTCCCTAAAATTCAGTATATGGGCTGATAGAAAAGATCCAGTCTATGGAAAAGGAATGCGCAGCACCATTTTTCTATCCCCCTTACTGTAAGATACTAACAAAACCAGACAGAGAACAGTAAAAACAATGGCCACCACACTATAAAGTTTCAGCTGTCAACATTTACTTCAGTTTCCCCTCTCTGTGAAAATCTCAAAGGATATCACGACAACGTGATCTCATGGGTGCTAGTTTTACGTAGGATATTCTAAATGGCTTGGTCATCCTATTTCTAACAAGATTTTTGTAGTACAGAGATACTATAAATATTTAGGAGCATATTAATTACTCCAGCATGGATCACTATCTTTCACACCATGCAGTTATCCAGTGTCAACAGACACGGGGAGCTACATTTTCTGTAAGTTCTACTTAAAAGTTCACCTTCGCTTACACTCTAGTTCAAGGATTTAAGCTGGACTGCTTTCAAAGATGCAACACTACTATAACTGTTCACTCAGTCTGTTATTTACCAGTCTAACCTTTTACTTGCAGTAAATTTATGCAATTAACTGCACAAAGTTACTCAAAATACCTGTTTAAGATTTCACTTTAGTAAAAAATATTTCCTATAACTTCACAAATACTACTTCAAATAAGTATCTTTTGCAAGTACTTTTTTTATCTATCAGTTAATTTCAACATCTCTAGCTTAGAAGGAAACACCTCAGCAGATACTTGACTACTTTGTAATTCATAACACGTTACTACCAAAACCAACCCCAAAACATCACTGCATTTACTTGAAATAATTATTAACATGTATGGAGCAAATGAGTTTACTCCCTGTATTCACGGTGTTTATTTAGAAATGAGACTAAAAGTAGGAAGAATTTTTTGGTAAGAAATGGCTACTTTTCTTTTTCAGACTCAAAGTGCTATGTCTCAGCTTTTGTAGGAACATGTTTTTTTAGGTGTCACCTGACAAGCTGGTGGCAGTGCTGTTTTCAAGCATTCTATCACAGCTGTATCATAAGAGCAGTGGTAACTCGGAAGTGACTCCATTCATGTCCACTGAAAGGTAACCATCAGGTCTTTGAGCCATGTTTTTAATGCCAGAAAAGGCATCCCTCACTGTTTTGATTTACTCATTAAGGTAGAGTATACGTATGTAGCAGAATACCTCCAGTAACTTGTAACCTCCTGTTTTAGTACCAAAAGAGATATCCATCCTACAGAACGCAAGCTTTGACATTATAAATCAGTATGTATGAGGCATTAAGAAAAGCGTTACAAGTATCAAAAAGTATAATATTAACTTGAATTTTACACTGAAAAGTTTGGTGTTTAGGCAGAAAAATTGATCTTACGTGTAAATTACCACAATTGGGTTATTTTTAGAAACATAATTATTTTCAAATTATCATCAAATTCACTGTTTAAAACAGACAGACTTAGCATAAAAGAGGCTGACTTACATATGTCAGGGGGGATGTTGTAAAAGCATCACAAAAAAAACCAAAACAAACTCATCTTCTAAGATTGTGATCTACTAAAGAGATCTTTTAATTACTCCCTATACACACATATAAAAACACACACATAGAGTTAAACACGTATACACATCAACTGCTACCAATTCCTGTTCCAAAGTGGTAAGAGAGTCACTAGCTTTCTCCTTATTTATTCACACTCTCACTGTAAGACTAAAAAAATCCAGTTTCAATCACTTCCTAAACAAGAGTTTGAGAATATAAAGGAGGCAACTATAGATTTCATAGAAGTTTTTAACAACTGGTCACTATAAATGGGAGGTAGTTTTGAAAAATGTTAGCTTGAATTAATTTATGAAAGCAGAAGAAACATTTATCTATAAAAATATTCTTAAAAATTAAATACTCTCCTGTTAGGAAGATTGTTTCAGTATCACTGAATACATTCTTTTGAAGAAAATGTTGCTTTTTGTTTCTGGTTGTTACCACTCAGCTTTCCAAAAGCAGGCCAAGACGCTTGTTGATCATCCTCACTGAAAGTGTGCTGATGCCTCCTGAAGTTGTAACATGGACTGAATGTGGCTTCCCAGCCATTTCCAATGTCTTTTTCTATTAAAAACAGTTTTTAGAACTTGCTGTACAGCATATTAATTCTAAAATACGGCTTCTGAAACTGCCCCTCATTTTTTCTAAAGAGAATTAAATTTTAGTCCTGAAAACCCAGATGATAATCTAGATAGAGAAAAAGATTAGCATGAGGTCTTCCACTTTCAGTTTTACCAGTATAAAATTTCACTGGGTAACTCTTACACTGCATGACAGTCACATGGTCTCATACATGCCAGAAAAGACTTCTTCTGTAGATCTGAAGTGTAACAACGGAAACTGATGAGCCTTAGTAGTTTGTTTAAAAAAAAAAAGACTAAAAAAAGCCCAAAGAAAAATCCCTCTCAACAAAGTTGCTGTTAAACTCACATTAGTAAAAACACTAAACAGACTTCTTTTTCCCGCCCCATCCTAAGTCTAAATCATCCATTTATTTTTGCAAACAAACATTTCACAGCAAAGGCAGGGAGAATTAAAAATCTCTCACTATTTATAATCTATTATTAGATTATGTATTGTGTAACCCTGTAGCTACCCTTACCAAACTTCCCACTGTTACTTTAAATAGTGTGCAACAGAAAAAGACAAGAGGTTTCTCATCTGCTTTGCTTGTCTTCCCTTCACAAAAAGGTAACATTTTGATACGTATAGAATGTGACATATTCTAATAAAGTGTATTGGCTGGGAATTCCCAGGGTGAAGTCTGCTGCCAGCAATGGACCCACTGGAAAGAGCAGATGCCTAGAATATTAAATCAAATCCAAAGTGAAGTTCCGAATAACATCCAAAGCTCCTGTATCAAAACCACATATATCCAACATGCCTCTGTCCTCTGGATCTGCAATCGTAAAACTACTTGAGGTCATCCCGCAAACAATCAATTTAGCAGGAATACCCATTTTCTAGAGGGGAGAAAAAAAAAAAAAAGAAGAACACACACAATCAGAATACATACATACTGTAATTCAAAATGCCAGAGGGCCAAATTATGCAAACAAGATACAAGAACCACTGTCTGAATAGGCTTACTGAGACAAACTACATATGCCATAACCAGAATTGCAGACTGCCAATTAACACTGCACTTAACCTGTAGTAGATGTATTTAAATAAATGGAAATGATTACAGTGAGGTGTATTAGCATAACGTTCTTAGCAGTACTAAGATTCATAGATTATTACAAATGCAAATACTGCATTTGCTATTCTGCAGTTCATTCTGAGAGAAAGCCTTTAATAATAATTATCAAATCATTTAACAGGAGTCAAAGAGCATGTTTTGTCTAAGGCAAGGATTTTCAAATGTTGGCTGAACAAGTGAAACCACTGTGGCCTGGGCAACTCTATTAAATGAGCTGAGTTTTCAGGTTAGTAACCTGTAAGGCAAAGCAAAGCAAGTGGCATGAAGACCACAGTACAGGAACCCTTTGTTTAAAGAACAAATTTAGGAATGGGAGCTAATCTCAACTAGGAAACTAAAACACAGTAGGCAAGTTAAAGATTTTTGGTATTAATCTCAACTGAGAGGACATGACATGAAGATTAATGTCCACACATACAAGTTTGCCAATAAGTATTTTTTTAGTTTAAAAAATAGTTTATTTAAAGCTCAAAAGATTGTTTGCTGATTAGAGTTTCTAATAGCCATGTGCTTGGAGAAGGTATTTTTCCTACTTCTATTTTTAAATTATGAAGCTGCACATCTTAAGAGTTGCCCCTTTAAAACACAATGAGCTTTCTTCACAAGATACGATCACCTTATCCTAACGGCGCCTTCCCTACAGGCTTATCTTCGTTGCTTCATTTCAACTTTGATGTCTGCAGTACATACCACAAAGTTAAATTTCATTCTTTAAGAATGCAGTACATCGAGTAGGGTAGGATAATTACAAAACCTTTTAGCAATTCAGTGGTTTTAAATATGAGCACTTAGTGCATTGTGTGCACTAATTCTGCCTAACTGCAGAATATTTCAGTTTTTAGCAATATATAATTATCTGCTGAAAAAAAACCCCACAACTAGTTTAGTTTAACATTTTAAGAACTGGTACTTGTTTTATACCGTATTCATCAATTATAAGCAGTCAGAAGCATATTTACCTCCCTGTACTCTCTAAGAGCTGTTGCAGGATGCGTGTTTCCAGCAAAAGTCTCATTATCCGTAAATACAATGAAGACATCAGCAGCTGTCTGAGTTTTTTGAGCCCATATCATTGGAAGAGAACAATCAGTGGTACCCATCGGAGTCTTAAAATAGAAAAAAAAAAATATATATATATACACACACACGGAACACATTAATACATAAACTAGTAAACAATGGAAAAATTACTTTTCATGTAAACTTCATGTTATATCACACACAGAGGCTTCTTTGTTAAACAATAGTTCACTTATTCGTTTCAGTTTTGTCCAGGATTTTTTTGTTATTCTTTTCAAACGAATTCATTGTGACCTATCACTGCCATTCTGAATTGCAATGTTTAATATCCGGCAGTTGAAACAGCGATACTTGCCGGACTTTCTCTAAATATGGTTTTACTATACATACAGGGACTAAACATGGTTCTAGAACCTATTGCAAAGAAAACACACACTTCTGTAGAACTTGTAAACTCTGACATTAGCAACAGCTTGTCCTGCTTCTTCCCTTTTTTGTTTGTTTGTTTCTTTGTTTGGGGTTTTTTGGGTGTGGGTTTGTGGGGTTTTTTTGGGGTGGGGAGGGGGGAGTTGTTTTTTGATTGGGGGTTTTGGTTTTGGTTTTTGGTTTTTGGTTTTTTGTTGGTTTGTTTGTTGTGGGGTTTGGGGGTTTTTTTGTTTGGATGGTTGGGTTTTTTACATACTTCATACATTTTCACTAATACTTGAGGTAACGTCATGTCAGCCGTCACTGGGCAAGGGACAATTTCATGTGAAAAAGCAACAATATGGGAATCCTTCTCCGTACGTGCTACAACCTAAGAAAAAGGAAGACAAACATGATTTAGTTGTATTATTTCAAATTTTTAATGTCTGAATGAAAGCATTTCTTATCAAAAACACAACATGACATATCGTTTTGTATTTAAGTCACCAAGGCTCCTCATATGCACTAATGCTTCAGTCTGTACTGCAAATATTCTGTAATACTACTGCAAATAAACATTGCAAAAACTCAGAACTAAAGAACTGCTCTAATAACTATAACAAAAATACTTGCATATTTCTTCTCTCTGTTCTGACATGAAACACTAAACATTTTTAAACACCAGCAAAAGTTCAACTCCTCTTTAATATAAATATATGAGAAGCTTTGGAATATCAAACTGAGGGAAAAGCGATTGTGGTACAAAGGCCATATTGGTAACACAAATGCACACAAGAATTATCCCAAAATTTCTTAATTTGATCTGTATTATTCTATGAATGCTTCTGAAAAAAAAAAAAATCTATTTTCAGCTAAGCCAAGTGAAAAAGCAGCCTTGACCACTTTCACATACTGGAAAACAAATTCTTCACATTGATCTTTCTGATTTTGGTTGCCAGTAGCTTTAAGCATCTGGTCTATCAGTGAGGCAAAAGGTCACATCTTCTGTATCAAAAAAGTATCACATAGAAGCTTCCTTCTGATTTCTAATCAGCTTTACAGCACTTCTGTATCAAAAGATCAGCTTAAGCTGCAAATAGTTGTAAGTAAGTGTAATGCCTCACCATACACATGGCTGCTGCGACTGTGCTAGCACTGAGTATGCTGCCCAAAACTTTCTGGGTCATTGACGCACTGACATCAACTGCAATTAAGATGCGTTTTCCTGTTGGTTCAACTGTCTAAAAGGGAAAAAGAAAAAACGTAATAAGTACACATAATATATTTATTTATTCCTCCTTCTTCAGCTTTCAACCCTAGAAGAAGGGCTTTTTTTTGGTTCTTTCTGGGGTAATGTTAGGACAATAATAATGTTGCCAAAAGCTGAATGAATCATGACATTCAGAATCTTTGTTTAACAGAATCCTATTTCCTAAAATCTTTGTTATAAAATTTAAAAGTTGTTATCCATCCAAACTTTTCTTCATGATTTTATAAGCTTTCGGCAAACAGAGAATTCTAAAAAAGCTTAAGAAATTGAAGAACTGTATAACCTTGAAAGTTTTGTAAAACGAGGCATCTAAAGCTTCTAAAATGTCTTCATCAGGATGCCACCAACGCTTCCCTCTGCTTCCATGTCCAGCTTTATAGCTTTCTAATGCAACCAAAATATGGAATGGATGTATTCTACTCTGCAGGCAAAAGAAATCAACAGAAAGTTTTTTGGAAATCTGAAATCCTTATTAAAAAACAAACCAACCAACAGAAAAAGGAGTAACAAACTAAAACATCCTACTACAAAAATCTGTTTGAGTATATTGTTACTTTATATTTGATAAATCTGAAGGGTTCATGCAGTCTTTACACAGCCTTCGTATGAACTGATACTTGTCAGTTACTGGTAATGGATCTCACTCCCTTTCCAGAATCCTCCAATGAATCCCAAATGTTATCTTATGCCATCACCAGAATTGTGGTGAAATTCAACAGCTCTATCTATGACTGTCCACTGCTTTTTTCTATCACAGGCTTACAGTAGGAGAAAGTCCCCATGCTGCTGGTGAGAAAGGAGTTGAGCTAGGAAAAGAACAAACTTAAAATTAGTTTTGCATCAGATATAGTAAAACCAGATAAAGAAACCATTTTCAAAATACAGCATTTTCCTCTTAGTATAAGACAACAGTCCAAACATTTTCGTCTTTTTTTGCTTTCCCTCTATAAACCAAAAATCAGTGGCTGTTGCATGCCAAGCATTCTAAACCACATCTCTGCTTTACTGATTGATTATTATGTTTTTCCTCAAGGGGAGTTTAGTCATTAACCAATAGCAGCAGCAAACTTTCCCAAATCTGAATGCCTGTCCATTGTCTTTCTTCCATCGAGGTATTGTGCCAGCATCTTTGCTCTCCCTTCTCCACTGCCTCAGTAACTATGTATGATTAAAGAAGAAACCAGAGGAAGTGAAGAGCAGTGGGATGGGGAAAAAAGGGTCTACTGCTGTTGTTCTCAATTTAACTATAGTCTTGAAGACATTAAGTGTCCAGATTTTTATCTCCCCAACTCACAAAACTGTTAGAAAAAGCCACTTGTCTTCTCTATCTCCTATTAAATTCCTGAATTTTTTTCCCCCCTTTGGGAAACCCTTTACTTACCTCTTTAATGGACAGTAAAGCAATCCGAAAGGAGAAAGTCTCCTTGTTTCATTGCCTTTTTCCTCTCGTCCGCTATGAGAGTTTCTTCATTCACTTCCTAGGACCCTACACAAGTAACTTCCACTCACTTTTTAAGCTTGTATGGCTGATTCTAAATTAAAAGACTCTGAAGCAAAGGATGTACCCAACAGACAAAACCTGCCATAGCCCTTACCGTCAATATACTTAATTTGTAGAAAAAGTTTCAGAAATGGTGGGGGTGGGGAGAAATCAAATGAGAAATTATAAATACAATTTTTAAAATAAAGGTGCAGGTATTCAAAAAAAAAAACCACCCTGCAGGTATGCAGTTTTTTCAAGAGGACAAACTACACATTTCCTCCAAAGAACTTCCCTTTTATTTTCTAAAGAGGTTGCCTAAAGACATACAGTTTACAAAGAGATCAAACACTACAGAAGCTGGCACTGATTATGAAAAAGTTCTTACCTTCTTTAGCAGTTTCTCATTTCTCAGTCTTTCACATACTATTGCCACTTCTGAACCTCGTGGTTCAAGCACTGAATTTGCTGTCAGCTTTCCTAAATTTCTCAGCAATACAGAAATGGACATCTCTTTCAGCAATGCCCTCCAAACCTATGATCAAAGAAAGAGAAGGGGGGGAAAAAAAGGATGAGATTCCCCAAACTACAAGAGCTGATATTTTTATATTAAATAAGTGAATTTTAAAATAAATGTACAAGTTAGATTAAGATCTTAACAATTCTAAATTAGTGACTTGAGTAACGCATAACGGCTATTTTTTAAGGAAATCTAGACTTAAGACTCTGAAAAGTGTCACTCTGAACAGAATAGAAAGCTACTGAAGTTTGCCTACCTCTTTAGATTTCAGATGGTTTGTCAGGAGATGCTCTTTAACTAGACCATATTCCTCTATTAAATGAGTAACTTCCAATTCATCCTTTGTGTGTTTTACTTTCTCCACAGCCTCCAGATACTTTAAGAGTTTTTCAGTCTCAGCAGAAACTTCTTTGTCTTTATAAGCCACTTGAACATCTTTCCACCCTTTGGTAATGTATTTAGTGACTATAGCAATTCCTATT
Source organism: Eurypyga helias (assembly GCF_000690775.1). Classification (NCBI taxonomy): domain Eukaryota; kingdom Metazoa; phylum Chordata; class Aves; order Eurypygiformes; family Eurypygidae; genus Eurypyga; species Eurypyga helias. The sequence continues at coordinate 16,004 of NW_010234251.1, forward strand.
GAAAAGAAAAATATTTTCCAAGCAGGATTACCGTCTTTATACTGGTATTTATCATTCTAGCAAGCAAGTGAGGCAGCAGGCTTCATTCTCAGACCTGCCAAGCAGCTAAAAAAATAGGTCAGCCATACATAAGTTAGAGCAGTAGTTTTAATTACTGTATTATTTTCCTTAGAATTAAGGAGCCTAACACATTTGAAACCAACCTATCTTCTCAAAAAATGAAAATGGGTTATTGCATCATTCTGAAGCAAGCAGGAACGAATTGAGAAAATTGTATGATTTTATCTTCTCATGACATAAGGAAGAAAAGAAGGAACAAATTCTGTTTACCTTGAAGATAAACAGGTCAAGTTCTGATATGACCACTGACCTTTTTAAAGGTGCAATTTACAGGATACCATCCACTAAGAAATTATTAGTCTACTATGGTACTTGGGCTTCCAAAACAGTACCACAGTAAATACAAAATGCTTAAAACACAGTATTTTCAGGTAAATAAAACTTTATTACCTTCACTGGCAGGTTTTAGGTGGGACAATCTCAGAAGATCTTTATGAGACCAACCACTTCTTTGTTTACATTTTGTAACAGCTAGAGCAACAGCCATGCCATTCTTTCCATTGTACCAATCTGCAACAGCTTTCCTCAGTGCACGGCCCCACATGCCACATTTCATGCCCTCTTTCAGATCTTTTTTAAACTGGATGAAAGCAAAGAGATGGGTTGGTATGCCACACACCTCAGGAACAGCTTTAAACGCCGCTTGTTTTGTTTTTGCATCAGAACACTGTGAGCAGATTGCCAGAGCAAAAAGCAGGGGCTCCGGTTTCGCTGCTCTACCTTCTTGACTAAATGTCTTTATTTCTTGAACAACTTCACAACCTCTACCCTCTTCAATCAGTCTTATTAAAGCTTCTGCATTTTCAAAGCCCAGCTTCTGATCCTTGATGTAGTAAGTACCACCTTCTGAACCAAAACACAAGAAACGTCGGAGTCGATTCATGTCGGTGACATCCCACACATAACCACTTTCAGAGGTCGGCACCTGCTTTTCATTCAGGAGTTGCACCCTATTTAGCTCGTCCTCCATTGTTTACACTTCCAAGAGGCCTGTTGAAAGAAGAATAAAAGTTGATTAAGAACTATTGTGAAAACCTGCTGACTCTACTCTTACATTCACTTTGCTAAGAAGTGACAAATCTTATCTACACGATCGTAATTTTTCCCTTGTAAATTTAATCAGATTATGAGGGTACGACAGTATGTATCAGGTGGGGGAAAAGAAACAAAAAAATCTCTGAGTTACAATGTTGACAAACTTATTTCCTTAAAACCAACTTAACCGCAGTAAGTGGCACACAGAAAACATGGCTGCTGTTACCCCCTTTTGCCACTAACGTATTACACCACGTTCTCACGTAGATTTTTGGACTGCATGCTGAATTGCTCAAAACTCGGACCTTGCCCTACTCTACTTTGCTGAAGAATTGGTAATACTGACCAACAGAAGAAACACAATGGTAAAAAAAAAAATAATGAAAACCTGTTTAGTCAGAAAACTTGGTGAGAGTTTAAATATAGTGGATTTCAGTGAGGCTTAGAAAATAGATTTTTAACAAGTGACAGTACCTCAGAAAAGAAGTTATCTTTATTACAGGCTCAAATCCTCTGTTTCAGCTGAGATTCAAGAAAACACACAGACATTATAACAAATTCTGTACTGCTTTACTTTTGAGGTTAAGAAGCAAAAAAAAAGCACAAAAATTCACAAACTATCAGGTTTTTATATTTACACACTCTTGAGCTACCAGAGAATTCAGCCGTAATAATCATAGGCAACAACACTGCTTGTAAGAGAACATCCGCATGATAAAATTCAAACCGTAACTTTTAAACAGAAATAAATGCAAGTGAAATGAAATCAGAAGGGTTAAGGGGGAAAAAAAAAAAAATCATCATCACTATATACAAAACATTAATATGATAACAATTAATTCAGTTTTCTCAGTTCTCACCAAACACTAAAAGGAAAATATATCGCACCAAGAGGTCCTATTAAAAAAAAAAGGCACCAATAACCCACTCCATCAAACTGCATAAAGATCTTAAAATACGCACACACTGAAGTCTGAGCACATACAACTGATATTTCAAATAAATCCACTTAATTTTGAAGTATTACAGGTTTGACATGCTTGTTTGGATACTGAAGATAAAAGCCACTTTGCCCCATTTACCAGGATAAGCTAGCACAAATGTCACTAATGTAGACAGAGATTTTTTTTCCCCAGTTTAGGTAGACTGATTTACAACTTCCCTACTTTCTGTTTGACACAGCATTATCCTTTGCCTGCAGATGACTACAAACGTACCCTTCCTCCATTCTTGCCTATCTGCAGTGATGTGCTGTCTGCATCCAGACTTTAGTAACAAATAATCATCAGTGCTCCCATTATATTGTATGTGCTGCTAAAATAACAAAAATAGAAGCCATTGTGTTGATAATACCTGGTTTAAAAATGCAAGTATCCCTTAAAAATCAGGGGTCGTTGTGGCCTAAATGAAGGATCTGGCACTTGGCCTTGCTGAACCTTATATAACTGACCTCAGCCCATCGATCCGGCCTGTCCAGGTCCCTCTGCAGGCCTCTCCTACCCTCCAGCATGTCAACACTTCCACCGAACTTAGTGTCATCTGTAACAAGGTCCCCTTGGAGCCTTCTCTTCTCCAGGCTGAGCAAGCCCAATTCTCTCAGCCTTTCTTCACAGGAGAGGTGCTCCAGCCCTCTGAGCATCTTCGTGGCCCTCCTCTGGACTTGTTCCAACCAACCTTTTAATGAATGGTTGAACCAACCCTTTAATGAAGTTCACTAATGCCTTTTGATAAGCAGTCTAGGATACAAAACATACTTATCTCAAATGGTTTATTGCTGCCTCATGTATTTAAGAAGAGATTCAAACCAACATCATTTGGATCCTAATAAAAATTGCAAATTCTTTAAAATAAATTTATATTTTAAAAATTACCCTTGAAACCTGCAATAACAGATGCAAACCAGTCATTTCACTACTAAACAGCCATACTAGAAGTATCAAATTTAAACCTTGCCAGGATCTACTGGAAAAGCACTTATTCAGTGTTGAACTATTTAAAGCACACTGGCATAACGTAACTTATTTTATTATTCAACCAAAAGCTACTCCTTCCTTCTAACTAGTCCCTCTCCTCTATCCAGACCTCAAGCTTATTTTCCTCCTTTAACACCTGTAAAACACAACCTTCACCCTCACAGACAAATGCAAATACACACCTCACTCTATGCTCTACCACAACCTTACTTTTCATCTGCTGAGCTACAGCAGTAAACTTGAATTTCAGACATTCATGGGAGGATTTATCAATATTCTGGCTCAATAAACATTCCCAATTTCTGAAGTACTTGAATGCAAACAGCCATGTGAAAAGCTTTGGAAGTCATAGACTAGATACTTTACAATGAAAAAATGCTGAATTAAAATTCATGGTTGCTCACCATAATTAATGAAAGATTTGAAACACAAAGGGAATGGTTTTGTACTCCAAACACCATTTAAATTAATCTGTAAGTAATATATTGCTTTGACTGGTCTGAAACAGCCTATGCAGCACTTACAGCTTGACTGGTAAGTCAGTATTTTCATGTTGCTGTACCATAACATGACTAGTCTAAGTTAACCTCTGTTATTTTCTATGACTTTTACAATCACCCCAGGGTTTTTTTAAGAAATAAAATATATTACATGTTTCAGGTACATACAAAAATACAAGCACAAAGCTTTAATAGAACTACAGGTTCTAACTAAGTTTCTCAAGTTTAACTGCTATGTTAAGAATGATGACTCAAATTTTGTAGGGA
>NW_010234251.1:19925-20660 GCF_000690775.1 Eurypyga helias
AAGTCAAATCTTTCATTAAAAAAAATGCATTGACATGTTAAAGACAACACTTCAAGTTATCTTCAAATACTTCACTCATATACGCTTTATTATATAATAAACTGCATTCTTCCACTCTGCTCTCAAAATTTTGTGTAAGCATTAAACTGAAGGTTATAAATAACGTCTTCTAGCTTATTGAGCAAAGAGACTATAACCATCGCACTGAGTTGTGGTTATAACAAAATACACCTGTGGTACAGCAGAGCTCTGACAACAACATAAGTCATTATTATTTCAGAAAATAAACATCTCTATATAAACAGGAACGCTAGGAGAACATCCCCAAACCACAAGTGGCACAGTCACCAGCATGGGAGTACATGAGACATCAGGCTATACGAACCACATACTTACTCGAAAAAAATCTGCTGTAGAATTTGTTTAAGAGTCTATTTGCTTTAAAAAACTGACTGGACGGAAAGACAAAATTATGAGGGAAAACCAGCTGAAATTGGTACCTGAGAACCTGTGCGGTTAGTTGTCAGTTGCTATAAATACAAGCGACGGCGACACAGACGAGTAACACCAAACGACACGCCCTTTAATCCCCTCCCGGGGTTTCCAACGCCCCGGGGCCAACCAGGAGATGGTCATTCACGGAGATGGCCCCTCCGGATTCCTCTCACACCCACGCCAACCCCCCAGAGACCGCCCGCTCCTCACCGGGGCTAGCGCAGAGGGGGAGCCCCGGGC
>NW_010234252.1:0-3024 GCF_000690775.1 Eurypyga helias
TGGGGTCACGACCTTGGTGGATAGAGGACGGGCAACAGATGTCATCTCCCTGGACTTGTGCAAAGCCTTCGATACTGTGCCACATGACGTCCTTGCCTCAATAATGGAGAGACACGGATTTGACAGAGGGACGTTCGATGGATAAAGAACTGGCTAGATGGTCGCACTCAGAGAGTGGTGCTCAACGGCTCAACGTCCTAGTGGAGATCCGTGATGAGCGGTGTTCCTCAGGGGTCGGTGTTGGGACCTGTGCTGTTTAACATCTTTGTCGGTGACATGGATGATGGCATTGAGGGCACCCTCAGCAAGTTTTGCTGATGACACCAAGCTGTGTGGCGCGGTCGACACGCTGGAGGGAAGGGATGCCATCCAGAGGGACCTGGACAGGCTGGAGAGGTGGGCCACTGCCAACCTCATGGAGTTTAACAAGGCCAAGTGCAAGGTTCTGCACGTGAGTCAGGGCAGTCCTAAGCACAAGTACAGGCTGGGTGCAGAGTGGATAGAAAGCAGCCTTGAGGAGAAGGACTTGGGGGTACTGGTGGATGAAAAGCTGAACATGAGCCGGGTGTGTGCTGGCTGCCCAGAAAGCCAACCGTATCCTGGGCTTCATCAGGAGTAGAGTGGCCAGCAGGTCAAGGGAGGGGATTCTGCCCCTCTGCTCTGCTCTTGTGAGACCCCCCCTGGAGTACTGCATCCAGCTGTGGAGCCCTCAACGTAAGAAGGATATATTCCAGTTGAAACAAGTCCAGAGGAGGGCCATGAAGATGATCACAGGACTCGAGCACCTGTCCTATAATGAAAGGCTGAGATAATTGGACTTGTTCAGTCTGGAGAAGAGAAGGCTCCAGGGAAACCTTCTAGCAGCCTTCCAGTACCTGAAGGGGCTACAAGGATGCTGGGAGAGGACTTTTTGCAAGGACCTGTAGTGATAGAACAAGGTTTAATGGGATTAAATTGAAAATCCGGATAATTGATCAACAGTAACAAGCAAATAGGGAAATCCTATGGCTTTAAGAATTTCAGCCCAGTCTATTTGCAATTTCTGGAACTGATACTTTGCCAGGGTCATTTTCCCAGGGGTGCCTTGATTCGGAGAGCTGCATATTCTTGAACCCTTCACACATTCTTTTTGCTGTGGCATAAATTCGTGGGGCTGCCAACAGTCTCTGAATACTCAAGTCAATGTTCTCGGTACCCCAAAGTGATTTTTCATGATACCAGTGTGTAATCAGCAATAAATACATTTTCAGGAGTAACGGTTTATCCCCTAAAATCCACTGTCCTCTGCGATCTGAGCTCAAATTTCTCCCACAGCTGTTTTGTTTCTTCTGGCAGCTCTTCGTACAGTTTCTCCATGTCAGGTAGCTGACAAGTCTCTTAAGTCATTTTTCAAAATCTGAGAAAAAGTGGTGATCTGGTAAAACCTTGAGGTAAACGAGACCAAGTTGTTTCCCTTGCCATGTAAGGGCAAAAATCAATTGAATTTCTTCAGCAACAGGAATACTAAAAAATGCACCAGTTAAATCTAGAACAGCCTGATATTGTGCCCATAGCGGGGTTAGAGTCAGCACTGGGTCAGGAACCACAGGGGGTGGGGAAATGACGTGTTCATTTACAGCTCGAAGGTCTTGACCACATCTATATTCTGGGTCTGCATCCTTATCCACCCAGTGTTTATTTACTTCTAAAATGGGGGTGTTACAAGGACTCCAACACTCTTTAAGAATTCATTTTTTTCAGGAAAAATTCCATTTGTTTTGGAAGACTTGGCATGGCCTCATCAACAATGGGATATTGTTTAATAGAAGGGGCTGACCCACTCTTGGTTTTTCTTACCACCGGTTCTGTGGGTAGAGCAGTCCTACACCCTCACTGCAAACACTCCACAGTTCCCGGGGAACTGCTTCAAGTCCTTCTGGAATCTTAGAGGATAAAACTTCATTCTCTGAGCCATGTATAATTTCAGAACCCATAATGAGAAATCGAATTCCACTAGGAGCAAGAGATAGCTGAGTACCAAATTCCTGCAAAAGGTCCCGTCCCAATAAAGACATGGGAGAATTTGGGGAGATCAGAAATGTTCTCTATACCAATTTCCTAGCGAAAACAATGTGGAGGTGTGTAGAAAGATAATGAATTTCTTCCCCTACAACCCCACTTATGATTAATTACCCTTTTTTCTAATATCTGAGAAAACTCATAATTTAAAAGAGACAATGTTGCTTTTTATTAACATAAATACCATTTACCTTTGCAGTAATTTCTCTGTACTCATTTACCTCCACCCCTTCAAGGTACTTTCCAGCAGTTCTCCAACAAGCACGGAGTTCTTATTCAATTTACTGTGCGTGAGGTCACGGCGGACGTGCAGGCGTGGGCTGCAGGAGCTCGTGCTCAGGAGCTACCAGCCGAAAAGGTCAATCCTGCTGCATATGACCTGGATTTCCACAGCAGGAACATTCTAGTGCATTAAGATTTAATCTAGTGCGTTTAATTTAATTGGAAAAGGGAAAAGGGTTCTTCCTCGATGACCTCTGCCTCTAAAGTTTCCTCGGGATAAAGCCCTACCCTATCTCCTGGGGTTATATGTCTGTCTTATAGCAGCTGCCAACCAGCTCATTTCCCTTTCCTTTTCCTCTCGTTCTTGTTTCTCTTCTGATTTCTGTTTCTCCTTCTCTCACTTTTGTTTCTCCCCATCTCTCCCATCATAAACAAATGCAGCAATACTCAGTATTTTAGCCAGTGCTTCTCCTTGCCATCCTGGCATATGCTTCTTGAAATATTTATTAATATCAGGGGATGATTGTTCCACAAACACACTGATAGCCAGTGACTCTTGGAAGTTCTCTCTTGTCATTCCCCCATATTTTAACAAGGTTGCTTTTAGCCTTGTCCAGTAATCACTCAGGTGTTCATCAATTTTTTGTTCTAACACTTTTGTCCGATTTGTAGTTCTATCACCACATTATCATATGCCTTCCAGGAATTGTTGTACAGCAGTTTGGTATGCCTGCATCCCTTCAG
>NW_010234253.1:0-7197 GCF_000690775.1 Eurypyga helias
TCTCCATCCATTCTCCACCCAGTCTCTCCCTCTCTCTATATATACACACACATATACATCAAGAACCATTCTCTTGGATTAGTATTTAATGCTTAAAGTTAAGAGAGAAGCTAGTGCATCCTCTTCGGGGAAAGAAGTATCCATCATCTGCTACTAAATAAGAGGCATCTCTTAAATACTATCTCACCATTGCTATCTGATTTCATTCATCCAGCAGAAGGTGTGGGAGAAATGAATGGATAAAAAAGAACTTAGGAGTACTTTTGTTGAAGTGGAATAAATTAACACACCACTCATGAGAGAAACATCTTAATGTCATTAATATTTGAAAGTGCTAAGGCATTCTACACTCCTCCCATCTGTATTCCACAGCACAGGCAAAATCTGCATTCACAATGACCCCCCAAGGATGCAAAGCCATGGCTTTTTCATCAGCAGCAATTCTACAAGCAACATTCATGCATTTTGTAAGAGCACAACTATATGGCACCTCAACATGAAATGAGACTCGCCATACTATCAACTATTTAAGGTAAAGGATGAAACTCCTCCAGCAGCCAGTCATTGATTTTAAACAAATTCCCTATAAACAACCCACACACACACAAACACACCAACTCAGAAGCGTGTCAAGAAAACAAAACGTCAACTTTCAGATGGAGAGAAGGTCCTTCAGCAAGCTCTTCTCAAAAGTTACTTATACCAGAGGTCACACTGGTGTCCTCCGGTAGCAGACATTAACCAATGGCACAATGCTTATCAGCAAGGGTGTACAATGAACACAACCAAGAATAAGAAAGTCCACACAAGCTCATCTTGTGTTTTATTAGTCCTACTCCTCTTACCTGTACTTAAATACACCTTCCCATACAGTACCATCAGGAGGCATTCAGCAAGTGGTGAGTAAGCCACAGAAAAACTGAAGCTGACTGTGCCCAAACGATTGCTGTTTGGGAATGACACACCACAAGAACCCCAGCTGCTGTGTAAACAGCTGTGCAAATGACAGGTCTCACAGACATACTACCCAGAAACCCTACTCCCCTGCCCTAGCGTCTGATGGCAAAATGTTGTTATAAACAAACACAACAAAGTATCAGTGAAAACACTCTTATCTTCTGGAACGTAGTATCTCCCAGAACAGCCTTCAGAAGAGAACAGTGGCAGTGATATCAGCTTTTTATTAGCCATTAACTAGAACCCTCAACTGAGATGTGAAAGAATTCCCTCCTCTTCCTTCGAGCCCTCATCTCCCATATGCCAGAAGAAGAGGCTAGAACACACCCAAGTATTCTAAAACCGAAATACTCAACATTATTTGTATTTCTAGGGAGCACAGGGGAGTCCACTGGGTAAGTAAGTTGAGCAAGAGCAAGCTTAGGGTAAGGTTACCTGAAGAACGAGAGATCAGCTAGTTCAACAGTTCAAGAACTAACATGGACTGGTCAATTCCAGAAATAGTTTTGATGGAAAAAATATACTCTGCAATCCAGCCAGGAGAAGAAAATACAAATATACACACATATTCATGAGCTTGAATCAATTAAACTTGATTTTTTCAGTTCTCTAACGTAGAGGTATGTCATGCACATCCGAACAGTACAACAGACAGTCCTAAATCTAAAGGATGGCTATTGGAAAAAACTGGGCTGTCCTCACAACTTCCTGTTAGGAGCTGCTTTCACTGAATCTGATGGAATTTTGGCTTCAAGCATCAAGTCAGGTTCAGGTTTTCATTCTTTACAAAGAATTAGGATGCTAAGTTGTTACAACAGAATGCTATGTATATTAAAAGGTATTTTTATGTCCCCTTTCAAAAAACACTTCAGTGGCAAATGAGTATGATGCAGTCTACTGTGTAAACCCTGTGAAACAGTCAAACAACCAAGGGAAGACAGCTTTCACAAGAGTAAACAACACATGCATCCTGTCACCATTTCACTCCAAAGTGCAAGCTTTTCACACACGTCTCAAGGGCTACGTGCTCTTCTGTTACCTTCGCCAAGCGGCTCATCTGATCTTCAGAGACTGTGCTGCTGGTTCTCCCAGGAGTTCTGGTGGGCTCCGAGCCATCAGCTTCTACGTTGGGCCAGACTTTCAAATCATGCATTCCCTGACGAAACATACTGCAAGAGAAAATTCAGAACTGCATCATTAAATTCAAAATCATACAGCTGTCCGCGATCAAAGTACAGCAGAGATGCAAGAAAGTGGAAGTGGCTTCCTTTGCCAAACCTACAAGCACCCACTGCCACGTACAATTTAACATAACACCAAAAACGCCTTGCACCTTTGTGCCCTCTATGGCCTTCATTTTTACTGACACATGGAGTTTAGAACAAAATGAGTAAGTCTGAGATAACTTATTTGGCAAGCAGAAGAAAAATGGATAATTCTCAAAGTTAGTGGGGTGCTACAAATGGAAACTGAGGACAGAGCTTGACCTTCACAGTTTCATTATTTGTAATGAAGTGGCAAGTGCTCCTCCTAACTTGCAAATTACAAGACTGACTTTAGGTCTGCCAGTCTGAAAAAAAAAATCAACTAAAAAATTGCCTAAGTTTCATTTGAAGGTCAAGAGATATAAAGCAGCCTTCCGAGCTGCCACAAAAATAAAAACCCCACAACCCCCAACACACCATTTTCTCCATCTATGCTTGAAACTGGTAACTGAAACCGTGCAGTGAACACAACTTCGCAGGGTAACTGACCACACCGCTTCTCCGCAACACCCTGCTCCCCTCGCACTTTTGTGCTGATCCAACTATAAAAGATGCCCCAAGAAATCAAGTGCGTTCCTTTAGCCAATAAGAGGTGGTCACTTGACTGTAACAACTTTAGGTAAATACAGCTGGAAGGAACGCTTTTAAAAGGTCAACCATCAAGAATGAGAAATACCAACCGGAAGGAGCACCCGGCCTTGAATTTACACATCCCTTTGTGTAACACTGCTACAGTGGTTTCCATTTACAAGCAAATACAACATTTTTAACTTATTTGTTGCTGTCTGTCCATCTACTACCCCCAGGCCCCACATGCTGGAAACAAAAGTAAATTTAATTTATAAATTATATCTTTTTCCAGGAACTACGCTCTAATGCTTTGAAAACTTGTAGTAGTCTTTAGGTCTCAGTCCAATTGGTCCACTTCAATATTCTGCCCTAAGACAATGTCTTAGTAGGGCAGTAGGACCAAGGAAGTGATTTTACCCTATACTGGGTACTGGTGAGGTCACACCTTGAGTACCGTGTCCAGTTTTGGGCCCCTCACCACAAGAAGGACATTGAGATGCTGGAGCATGTCCAGAGAAGGGAACGGAGCTGGGGAAGGGTCTGGAGAACAATTCCTATGAGGAGCAGGTGAGGGAGCTGGGAATGTTCAGCCTGGAGAAGAGGAAGATCAGGGAGACCTTACAGCTCTCTACCACTCCCTGACAGGAGGGTGTAGAGAGGTGGGGGGGTGGGTGTCTTCTGCCAAGTGGTAAGTGATAGGACAAGAGGAAATGGCCTCAAGTTGCACCAGGGGAGGTTTAAATTGGGTATTAGGAAGAACTTCTTTACTGAAAGGGTCATTAGGCATTGGAATGGGTTGCACCGCACAGTGGTCCACTCCTGGAAGTTTTTAAAAGTCATGTAGATGTAGTGCTTAGGGACATGGTTTAGTGGGGGACTAACTAACGTGACATGTTAGGTTAATGTTTGGACTAGATGATCTTACAGATCTTTTCCAGTCTAGGCAATTCTATGATTCTGTGCCTCTGTGTCAACATTTTTGTCAAAGCAGTACCTTCAGTCACAGAGATACAACCTCTCCCTAGTCATTTGCTGCATTCAAGTACCACTAGAACTGCTTTTCTAATACCAAACTTTCCCTGAACTTCAGTTTAGCTTCCTCATTTTCCAACACTATCTACGTACTAGAAAAGTGTTCCTGTAGTCTATTCTTCAGCCTCACTAGTCTTCCACCACACCTATTTGCTAAACCGTAAATGCTAGGGACTCCCTTGGACTCCCCGTAGTCAGCAACTTGCTCAAAGTCAGTCACACAGAACTGAGCATATCCCAGCAAGCGGATGAGTACAGAGAGGAGGACACAACCTTGTCCCTGCCGTGCACACCTGTAGGTTGTTTATAGATTCAGTGGTGTTTGCACATTTCACAAGAGCATTACGATGCTGAATCATGCAAAGCTTAAGATTCACTCTAAAACTCAAAGCTTTTCCTCTGTTTTTCTGGGCAGCTGTTCCCATTCTGCATTTGACTAAAATCAGTTGCAAAAAGTACCAGCGCCTCATAGTTCTCCTTAAACTGCATCCTATTTTCTTCAGTCCCCTTTACACTTAGACAAGATCCTTTTGATGTATTGTCACCTTCCAGCACACCTGTAATCCTTCCCATTTTAGTGTAATCATCCACGGTTTTACTAAACTCACCCTCTACTGGATCACAGATCATTAATTCTGGAAACTCTAGATTTACTGAGTTACACTTTATTCCTTATAAATAATACTGCATCAACTGCAAGCCAGTGAAATCAATCAAGTAATCAGTACTGGCATCCATGCATTACAAATGTATAGATATGAAGGGATTTCAGCATTTCCTACCTTAAAACGCAAGATTACAGACTTTAAAAAAAGCTTATATTTTGGTATTATACAAGAAAAGATTATTTATTTTACAGCACTGTAGCATGAATGAAGTTACACTCAGGAAGACAGTAAAACATCTATGTGCCTGATTTTTCAAACACGGAACTGTTAACCTGGTTTAAAAAAACCACTCTCGTAACCACTGCCACCTTACTATTTGTGAGATTCATATCTGTACCATAGAAGGAAAAACAGTATACCCATATTTCCCAAAGAGCGAGACGGTGGTTCCTCCCACAGGAACTGCTTTACCGGGTCCATATACATCCCAAATGGTCAGAGCCACCTGTGCATTGCGAGGCAGGTCTGGATACTTCACAGGCAGTTTCAGCCATTCATTCCAGCTGCAAAGAAACTTTTTGTTAGTCATAAAGCTTTAGAATTCTAGTCACTCTCTATCAGTTTATACAACCCAAGAGAATTCCTTAGAATATGAATTTCTAAAGGCAGATGGACTATTTTCCTCTGGGCTTTAACCATTCAAACACTTGTCCTGAGCAAGATTAAAAGGCTAGAGACCAAAGGGGAAAATACTCCAGCTTGATGACTAAAGTACCAGTCTGACCAGTAAACTGTGTGAAAGTGTGCTATCCAGAGCCCAGAATTTAAGCAGCATGCCATGCCCAAACACAGACGTAACAATTCTATTACTTACCCATCACACATAAAGATTGGGTTTGTGCTGCCAGGGCAATACTTTAAATCCATACAGAGACTTGAAGAAACATTAGTTATTTGAAAAAGACAATAGAAAACCAGTCTTTTTGTCACAAATAACAAAGCCATAGATTTACTTGTATAATGATGCACAGGTAACTAAGAGGAATATGAAATTAAAAAGCAGTCACTTACTTCCATCTAGTGCTAAAAGCTTTGTAGGAAGTTCTAACCGGAAGAGCAAGAGGCTTCCCTTCTGCAAACACCTGACAGGTCACATACAAGTCAGAGCAAGTTTCTTGATACAGCCCAGAGAACTTCAGCATTGGATCTTCCAAGAGAGCTTTGTAACTCTTCTGTTCCCTTTTCCCTTCGAGACTTCCTCTATGGGGGGATGGGGGTGAAGTAGAGAAAAAAAGAAACAAAAATTAATTTTATCCACAGTAAAAATCCCATTTTATTTCTACAGCTTATACTGAGATTACCCAGTGCTGTGACTATCCTCACTTTGCATCACCAGCCTCTAGTGAAATCCAAATACTGGAGGGGAACTCAGGTTCTGAGGTGATAAACAAATTATTGTTACATTGATAAGGGGGGGAGCAGGGAAAGGAAGAACCACTTGATTTTTATTCTCAATGAAAATAACATCCTCCAGTATAACCTGTAGATTCCCAAACAGCATCAAATGAGGTACCTTAAGCAGGGCAAGTGAGATGACACGTACTGCCAATGTTAAAAATACAAAACAAACATCCGATTACATGTGCTCCAATTACTATTTAGAGAGGAAATAAATAAGCACATACAAGATAAGAAAAGCCTTATTTTCAACCTGTATGAAATGTATGAATGGCTTTGTGACAACTAGAAGGAATATGAAATAAAAAAGACACTTTGACCCAGTGCTTTAAGCTCTGCAGGAAGTTCTAAGTAGAAGAGCAAGAGGCTTCCCTTCAGCAAACACAAGTTACAAGTCAGAGCAAGTTTCCTGACAGAGTCCTGAGAACTTCGGCACCGGATCTTCTAAGAGAGCTGTGACTGGCTTTGGATGCCCGTTATCTCCCAGTCAACAGCAAATCAAAGCTCAACTCAGCAGACCGTTCAAATCAAACTTGATCAAACCCCTGCAACGATCTGCTGAATGCTAGTGTTAAGAGTAAATGGAGGGCATGTCTCGGGCCTCGGCTATACCACAAGGGAAACAATCATGCATATTTAACGTCTGACTGTGGATGCACCTGTGAAAACAAAAATGGAATTGTGGTGGTGATGGGAAAACAGGTAAGATCAATCTTCCAGCAGACAAAAATATATCAGTACCTCAAACACACATAGTAGATGCACAAATTTCTTGCACATTCCAGGATGACATACACCCCGATGCACAAAAAACCACCTGTCGTTATGTCCTGGTTTGGCGGAATGAATTAGCAAAGAGGACACACGTATCCGACCTCAGATATCATCTTCTACTCACAAGTTAAACACCACCAAAACGAGTTTCCCCAAGTGCGTTTTCAAAATAAAGTCCCATGCACCTCCGGGCAGCAACGTCGGGTATATGCTACACTTCAGAGCCAGGCACGTCCCGCCTACAGAAATGTAAGCGCCCCACCGCTGTGATGCTGAAAAATCACGAACTTAAAAATTAACAAACGACCCAGGAAATACACCAGCGTGTGATAACGCCACCTTCGGGAGTGCTGGCGTACTCCTGATGCCGCAGCACCTGGACCTGACTACGAGGAACCCACCCGGCTTCCAACGGCGTGCTCAGACAGGCGGGAAGGCGCGGGTCCCCTCCTCACCCCGCGCAGCCAGCTGCGACACCGGCAGGTGACGGGATCAGGGACACGAGCTCTGCACCACCTCTGCCTCAAAGCACC
>NW_010234254.1:0-1392 GCF_000690775.1 Eurypyga helias
CCTACCACTCTGGGAATCTGTGAATTTTCATTTGCATTCACCACAACTGTCTGAAATGTGTGCACTTCAGTCATGCTTAAAATACTTCACACAGGTTTTAAAAAGAGAAAAAAGAAAAAAAAAAAAACCCACACCTAAAAAATAAAAAATTATAGTACTTGTCTTTTAAAGCATACAAAAAAATACTCTGATTCAGTTATGTTTTGGTTATACCGCCAGCGCCTTGAGGTAGTTAAAATGCTTGCAGTGTGCTACGTTCTATTCTGCACTAAAAATAACATGTGAGTTCTGGGAGGATGAGGTACCCTCTAGGCAGTAGTGTAAGCAATTATGTTAGGGGCAGAAAAGCACCGATCAAAATGTCAGGACAAGCTCTTCTTTCTGCAGTTGTTTTTATGTTTTTTGAAAAGAGTAAAGGATATTAAGACCTCCTGAGAGTGTACTTGCAGATGCCTATTTTTCTGTTCTGTGCATCTGATTATCATATCCTAAATGTGTATTTTGGGTCTGCTTTCCAGCCCAACCATAGAAAATATGTATGTTTTCTCTCTAATATCAGCAGCCTGTGTGATTTTCAATCTACACAGAAACATATGTGCAAACCATTTGAGAATCATGAAAGTTTTCCTCCATTTCAGGTCCTGTAAATACCTGTGCAACATATGAGTATGTGAATGCAGGTGTGCACACACACCCACACACAATAAACTCGTCAAATATACAGAGTTTTTCAAAGTGCTCTGATTTTTACAGGTTGCAGAACGACAACAGATCCCTTTTAAAATCAGGCCACTTTTATATAAGGGCTGACTATATCCCCAACACTTGAAAATTTATCTACATCCCTTATAAGATTATTGTTCTTAAAATATAATAAGTATCTTTAAATCCTTAACACCTCCATCAGTGCCTCTAATGAGCTTTCTTGGTTTTAGTGCTTTTATTCCCCCCTGGGCATGTCTTAATTCCACAAGATTATTTTATCCATTGTCAGGAATGAAATGATGCGGAGTACCTCCATATCTTGTTTGTAGTGGCAGTGGGCTGTCCTAAGAGAGCAAGTCCTACTAGAGACTTCTACTTTGGTGACTCAAGTATGCTACGCTCAAATGTAAGTCCTTTTAGATGTCTACCCTACAATTACTGCTCTTTAAGTGTGATGTTGTTTGGTATTTGAGATGATGGCCACTGACATCAGAGGAAAGCCTTCTGCAATCCTTACCCCCACAACCCCAAATTTCTGGGGTACGGATAGCTTCCAGTAACCCATGTCTCCCTTCCTGCTCTGATTGTACTGCTATCAACATCACCTGAAAGCAGAATCTAGGCACTGACAGTCGCTTGGCTGTTTCTTGTGACCAATGATCGATACAATTTCACTATCATAGAATC
>NW_010234255.1:0-11792 GCF_000690775.1 Eurypyga helias
AAAGATGTTAAACAGCACAGGTGGTGTTCAGCCAGGTAAGCTGCTACTAGGCTGCCAGGAACAGCGCTGGTTTGGTGTGTGGGTCTGTGTCATCACAGCCCACTGCTGTCATCCCACCACTGACCTCGGGTCGGTACCACATTGTCGGTACCACATCACATCCTCCAATTCCCTCACAAATGAAAAAGGGGGTGTGTGTGGTAGGATTTGGTTAAGCTCCCTGTGTGCACCACACTGATACATCCCCAAGCTCGGTTCAGCTGTGGCGGCCCAAGAATTACCTTACTGTGCGGTGACCACTGCTTCCGAGTTCAATCCGCTGTTGGCAGCTGGGACAGAGAGAAGTGTGGAAGGACACGGCTCCCTGTTGCTCAGCTGTGAGGGCTGGCCCGCTCTCGGGGCGTAGAAGGCTGACAAGGGGCGCTAGCCTCGGTCAGACGTGCCACAGAGTCACTCTAGCATTGGTTCAAAGCAAATATTGTCAACACGCTCTTCTGATAGCTTCAATCATGTCAAATGAGGAACTTTGCCATCTCAGATTTTGGCTTTTAATGTTGATCAGTCTCACCTTCTTATTAAAGGCTCTATGATTTTCACTCATTGTGTGATTTAGTGGATTTAGTTTAACCAAAGAAATAACATGAACAGCAAAAGCTGTTCTACTGGTACAAATAGGCCACAACCGGTACAAATAGGCCACAACTTCCTAAAAATTGAGGCTTCTATAAAGATGTTTTAGCAAATATTTCTGGTGCAGTTTTTAAAAGAAAGTATCAAGTGCTCGTTTCATTAATACTTCAATGAAGAACTGCTGCAGTGAGTGCAGACACAATTAGCAGGGTGCAATTAATGTTCTGTGGAGCTTTCTCTGGTGCATGCTCCAAATGGATAACGTGAGCCTGTCAGTCCTACCAGCAAACCTTGCATCCATCCAGGCAGCCTGAGAAGCTTGTTGATATACATTTCAAAGCAGGGTCTCTTTCGGGAGCACGTTTTTAGTGGGTGTCAGGGCTGGCTTTGGTGTTCACTCCCGGGTTAGCGGCAGAGGGAGCCCGAGCTCTACAAAAGAGTGTTTGTTGCTCATCCTGCCGTAAGCCCAAAAACACAGAAAAGTTGGGGTTTTTGCTGTGCGCTATGTTCTCACAGATGAAGCTTTAATCTCTGTCGTACATCTCTGTTGCTGTAAATTCATGCTCCATTATACCGCCATATGCTTTGCTTCAGTCAGAGAAAGCTGCAGTACTCCTAATACCGCATCCAGCTTTATAGGTACTTGTGTTGCGTTTGATCGCGTCTTGTTTGCTCACACGCTTAAAGGTTACGTCTTAATAAGTTGTTTTGAGGGAGTTTGTTAGCAGTGAGCTGGCAGTTGATGAGTTTTTATGTTTTGAGAAGGTGTCAGTGTAGTTACTGTCAATTACAATATGAGATTCAGGAAGCAAAAAAGGAGAGCTTGGTTCATTAAAAAAAATCTGGAGGCACGTGACACAGTGCTTTAGGTTGTATTTCATTTTTTTCTAGTCAGCTGCCTAGTTTCTTTTTCATCTGCTTAGAGGTGTGTTTCAATACCTCTGCAAACTGGACAGCTCAATGTGAAAACCTGAAAGAACAGATACAGGTTTTTCAGTCCTGCTTGAGTTGCTTACGGTGTTCAGGACTTTCAATTGTGATGCAGGAATAGTGGATTCCTGAAGGTCTTATGCACATTTGATATGCCCAGAGTCCTCTGTGTCATTTATATTGATGAAGAATGGTAAACAGAAATGCTTAAAAATATTTTTTTAATGTTTTTTAAACTTTTTTACTGACAACTGTGCCTCTCCTCGAGTGCAACCTGGTATGTATTATAGATCATGTGCAATACAACTGCCACATGATCATGTTAACTACATTGCATAACAAACGTGTAGAATAGAACATGTTGTCTACTGCTGACTGATCTCTGTATGTATTATATTTTTGATATAAATTAAAAATCCAGGGCAACCTGGGCTGTTGAATGATGTTTGAAAATTTAGGCTTTATTGCTTGGCCAATGAGGGCTTACAAGACCAAAAAAGCCAGGATTCTGGTGTGGTAGTGAAGTTTTATATAGCATTGTGTGGCTATGATTTTGTCCTACCTGAGGCATCAGGTTAAATTTCACAGGCAGGAATATCAGCAAATTCAACAAGAGTTAAAATTCACATTCATTGAAAGGCAACGTGGTAACAATTCTAGCATTTTTATAGAATCTTTTAAGATACCCAACCTTCTCAAGTGTTTATTAACACGGCGTACATTGTTCTAGAAATACTGCATCTTATATATGCTGATAGAGTGCCAGTGTTAATTCTTCCCATTATCAGTCACATCAAACCTTGCTACATAGCATGAGATTGGTTGTTCTAAGCTTAGCCTGGTGTAGCTGCTCTGAGCTCGCCGAAACAACACTCAGTGTTTGTCACCTAGATGTTGTCTGTCTTGTGTTGCTACAAGTGGTTTGGTACGTTTGGCACTAGCACTTACTATAGATACTGTCGGCGTAGGGGGGTGAAGGGACGGGTAAAGATTGCAGAGGAGGTGCAAGGCAGCAAACAGGAAGACTGAGCATGAAGAAGAGGACCGCTGGTGTGTAAACCAAGACCCTTCATGAAAGTAGTAACACAAGGGTTTTTTTGGGACTGGGAAATGGGAAATGCTCCTGCTTGAGTGTGTGTCCGTTTTGGTCACATTCCGTTGGTTAATCCTGTGTTTGAGCTGTATGTGTGATCTGCTCCATCGTCCATTGGAAAATTCAGGTTCTGATCATGCACGTGATCTTCAGGCTAATGTTTTAGGAAAGTGGACAGTTCCCTAGAGGATACATTTTGTTACTCTCTTTGTTAGTGTGATTTATTCGTTTTTTATTATAACTATGTGATTGAGTGAAATTAATCTAAAAATTATTTCCTCGAGTCTTCTAGCAGAAGTAATGTTTTTTAATTGATGAAAAATAGTCCTCTCTGGCACTAAAATAATACGCTTTTTGTAATGGCTGGGGAGAAAAGACATTTGGAAGGGGAATGCTCTGTATTAAGAACGCATTTGTCAGCTATGAGAGGTGCTGAGTATCCATGGGGTTGTGAGTGATAATGCACTATACGTACGTTGGTAATTCAGCAGAGTGACAGGAAAAGTTATCAGTGCCACTCGAGACGTGAAAATCTCGAGGATATTAATTTTGGTAATGGGGTCCTCTCCAAGCCCTTTGAGACGTAATTTCAAACACTAGAGGGCTCAAGAAATGTTTCTGATTTTTCCCCCAAGGTTTTAATCATGATAAATAGCGTGTCTCATTCAGGAAGGCTGACACTGACCTCACAGCCATCTTTAAAATGACACTATCACAATAATAACGGGACAGTGGCGACACGTGAATAAGCTAATGAAGAGGACATCTCCTTCCTCAAGCAATTGTAAATAAAATAACATAAAATGCCTACAGCCAGGACAGCACCCTGCACGCTCGGTGCTTAGTAGCTCTGACTGGAAGATACACTGGAATTCCTTGCTCGATGACATCCCTGCTCAGTCATCTCTGGCCCAAATTAAAATTTTAGTAAAAATTAACCACCGACACATTGCTATCGTAATTTAAAAGAAAATTAGCAAACATTGCAGTGCCTTCAGAATAAGAGCTGCAAGATCCCTCTACCTGACAGAAACTGAAGCAACACTTCTAAAAAAGCAATATTTCGAAAAAACTGAATGCAGTATTTGATATGAGGAATGAGGAAAAACTTCCATTAACAGTGACGACTAAATATATAATCTTCAATTATTAACAGTGGATTTTAACCACCTAATTAGTTATTATATGATCACACTCTGCCTCTTCCAAAGCTTACTGAAGTGATAGAAAATTCCCCCTTTAATTTCCATTATTCTGTAAGCAGGCACACTAAGGCTGATAAGGATTATTTGCAATGCAACAGGCTGAACGGTGCCTCGTGGGTTTGCCAAGATTTGTCTGCTGTAATGTGAAAAGTACAGTAAAATGGATTTGGAAATGGAATGTTGTCGAAGTGTGAGTCAGATCTGAGGAGATCTCCCGCTGTAAGAACAGGAGTGGAAAAAGGAAAAATGTTATTAATTACATTTTTGTAGATAGAGATTTGAATTACATTTTTCAGAGAACCAACAGCAACTGTTTTTCAGGAATGTGGTTCATGCAGTGCCATCAGGTCTGAGGAGCACACTGAAATGTTTTCTTATGCCCGATGTGTATGTAAATCTGATGCTGGAGCTGTGAGGTCGGTGACAGGATCATGCAGACTTCAGTAGGAACAGGTTCAGGGCTTCAATCCAACACCTGCCAAGTACTTGGGCTCACGTGTGATGTCAGCCCATGGGGAAATCCAGTGCAATTAATATATATGTTTATATATTTCCTACTTTAGGATTGTCATCGCTCATGGATTTGCTCGGCTGCAGAAGTGCCGATAGTTACTTCAACCTGGCTGAAGCCATTAATGCGATTTTTGTTTCTTTATATGCTTTGGTGCTTTCATTTTTTTTAACATCTGCAATTTTTTTTTTCTTTTGCTTTATCAAGAATTAAAGCATGAATGCCTTTGGTTTTTGGCTAAAATCTTGTACCTCAGATTGTTGGTTCTCTTTCTGGGTAATGTATTTGTGCCCATACGCAGCAGCTGTGTTTAATGAGCTGGAGCACAGCAAAGCCAAGAAAACACAAACTCTGTGTTATCAGCACGGTTATGAAGTGAGGGGTGGACTGTGGATTAAAACAAATTCCTGCTTTGCTTTTGCAATTGGAACATGTCATCAGACTCTCCTATAATAGTATTTACCGTATCGTTAGATGTTGAGGAGTTGAAGCACTTAGTTGGTTTGATTCATGTCAAATGTTGACAGTATTGTCTTACTGGCCCTTCTTAAGGACTTTCTTACCACATTCCAGATTCAAGCTAGGAATTAATTCGAATGGAACAGCTGCATCAACAGTCTACAACCATTGTATTTGGCCTAGCTGAGCAGAGAAGCACTTCTGGTAAGAGATCGGCATTGTGCTTCTTCCTCAGCTCTATTTGCAGCTGAACATTGCTTGCTCCGAAACACACATCCACAGCTGCCATGTAAATCATGGAAGTATGAATAATAGAGAGTAGATGATTTAGAAATATCTCTTTAATTCAAAGCTATTGTACTTCCCAGTAGTATTGTTTTATGTGATAAAATGAGATACTGCCACTTTTCTAAAAGTGTTAATTTAGGAGTTTTAAAACTCTTGCTAAATCTAGATACGGTAATGTACCCTTGTCATCCACCAAAATTAATTTTTGCTTTAAAAAAGCCCTAAACCAACACCAAATAAACCTTTCCATATCCTTTGAATTTAAATAATTTGAAGTGTGGCTCTATTAAAAGATACTACCACATAAAAATCAAATGCATTAACCTGGCAGTTCTCTCCTGTGTATTGAGTATCTGCTTGCTTTAGTAACAAAGGTAAACTACTGCTGTTTTATTACTTGGGTTTGGAAATTACACAGGTACAAGAAGTGCACTAGATTGGGGATTTTTCTTTTTTCATCATTAAGAGAAGTATTTCTTGCATTTCAACTATTACATTTTACTTCAGCTCATGGAAGAGAATCTACTCCAAATGGTATGGAACAATACCGTTCTAAGTATTCATTTAAGTAAGGTTTTGTGAAATAGAAGATGCACCTTAAAAACGTTGAAGTTAGCCCACTTTAACTCACTGTCCATTACCCCTGTAGGCTGCTGTTTCATACACAGAGATGAAAAGAGAATAAGAAGAGTAAATGGAGGCCAGATTGCACAGAAGGGAACAGAGGAAAGTGATCAAAAGACTAGAGCTGGGAAAGGATAGGTGAGACTGGGATAAAAAAAGTAGTGCTTACCCCGTTTTTACTTTTATCCTTTACTGTTGCTTAGGTCAAGGTACGGTGAGAACATCTGAGCTGACCCCTGCAGCATTTTAGACATTCCACACGTGTGAGTCAGCAGCTGTTCTAAGAAAGGGCTGTGGAAGTAGGACAAAAAGGAATATTAAAAGTGTATTATAAGGAAAGCAGACCATCTGCTGCCTAAGCAGTCTTTTACCGAGTCTTTTACCTATTTACAACAGAATTAAGTAAGAAGTAGACTGACTGCCTTCAGCTTCGTATAACATGAAGGAAGATGATGAACCCTTCATGGCAGCATCATTCCTTACTGATTCCTTGGGCTCTAGCATCAAGGATATTTTCTCTGTATTCCCTTGTCCAGGTTTTCCTCATGCCCTGGTTGCAGCCATAAGCTTTGGTTTCTAAACTGCCAGCAATAATATGCTTGAGTATTGTCATGGTTTAGTGCCAGTCAGTGCTAAGCACCACACAGCCGCTCACTCACCTCCCCCACTGGGATGAAGGAGAGAATTGGAGGAAAAAAGGTGAGAAAATTTGTGAGTGGATATATGAACAGCTTAATAATTGAAATAATGATACTACCACTAGTACTACTACTAATGATAATAATATGTAATGAAAAGGAGAACAGCAACAACAAAAAAAGAGAGAGACAAATCCCAGGGGAAAAAAAACAAGGGATACAATCACTCGCCACCCACTCACCAATGCACAGCCAGTCCCCGAGCAGCGATTCCCCCCGGCCAACTCCCCTCAGCTTATATACCGAGCATGCCCTCTTATGGCATGAAATACCCCTTTGGTCAGCTTGGGTCAGCTGTCCTGGCTGTGTCTCCTCCCATCTTCTTGTAGAGAAGAGGCTGGGAGAACAAAGTGCACCATGAGAATCTGAAAAAGTCTTAATATCAGCATTAAAATGTTTATTAAAAATACTTAATGTAAGCATTGCTTGGCAACAACTAAAACATCCGTGTTATCAACATTCTGCTAAGCACAAACCCAAAACATCATACTAGCTACGATGAGGAAGATAACTCTGTCTGAGCCAAAACCTGCACAAGTGTTTTTAAAATGCGAGAGCTTAAGGTGGAAGTCAGCTGAATTAACTTATTAGTTTACGTTTGTGTCATGCCAGCTTCTTGAATTTTCAAGGACAAAGATAAGCTAATTTAAAACTTTCAAGGTAGTTTCTGCTTTTGTAGGTAGTATATTTTTCTGTATTACTGACTAAACCAGAATATTTCTTGTAATAATTGTCGGGCTGGCTGACACACATGCCAATTCTGATGTACGGTGTAAGATACCTCAAATGAGCGCAGGCACCAGTGTTTGGTACTGTCAGACTGCTCGCAGTTACTTAAGCATCATCTCCAGGGGATACGCTGTGCAACCTGCTCTAAATGTACTGATGTGAGATGCTTAAAAATTTGGTTTGCACCGCTTAGGGAGCAAAAACGCCTCTCAAATCTGGAAAATCAATATGAGTGTTATCTAGGTCAGTCCATCTGCGGCTTTCAGAGCTACTGGCCTTGGCAGCTGTGGGCTCTCTGATTTTGTAGCAGTTGTTTGCTCCAGGCCCTGGAGGCCTTAACGTCCCAAGCCATAGGGCTGCAGTCCATATGATGTGCTTCCCAGAACTGCGGAATATGGAAGAGCAGGTTTCTCAAGAGCCCTATAGGCAGGATGCTGAGAAGCTCCCCAGAAACCTGCCTGGCTTCTGCTGGAACCAGGGCAGAACTGAACCAAATGTGTTTTCTTAGCCAAATCTGCAAATTTTGACAACGTAAATAGTCTTGTTCTGGTTAGTTCTGCTGAGGTGAAAGGAGTTTGGGATTCTGAAACACAGCGAAATGTGATGGCCAAAGCAAAAGTTATTGAAATTTTGGAGGATTATGCTTAAAAATAGGAAGTACAAGCAAGATTGAATTGATTCTTTTTGTTTACTTCATGTATCCAAATAATTGAAGAATACTCTAAGCAAGGTTTACTAACATTTACTGTCAGGCCTGTGTGTTCGTAGTGTTTTATGGACTGAATGCAAACCCAGCAGTCTGCTTCTCACATAGACATTTTATTAAGGCAGTTACAGGGATGAAGCATAGTTTTGAGAAAAATAGATGTTTACTGTGAAGTCATTTACAAATGTCAGCATTTCAGAAAAGTGAAATGACTTTTTGTCTGTCAGTCACCTAAGTCAAAATTCAGAGTAATAGGAAACTATCACGTGAAAACTTAGGATTTTAAAGAAAAGAAAATGTATAAGAAAATATTTCTGTAAAGATTTTCAAGCTGTTCCCTGAGAATATTAATAATGTAATTAATTTGGTAAGTAGTAAGGCACCAGGCAGGGAAAACAGAATATACCATTAGACTGTTATTCAGTGAGAATTTATTGTTACCATATTGACTGATTGCAACACACCTCAGATTCCACTTTTTTATATGTAAGTATAGCTTATTTCATTTGATTATAAGTTATGTAGGAGGTGTTTCTGCATAAGAAGTGCATCCATTTGCATAGATTATTGTAACTGAAACACTTATTCTAAGTTTCTTGGGCTTGTACATGGCACACTGCACTTAACAGCAGAAAGGGTCTTCCAGCTGGTTGTAATTAACTGGAAGGTAGTTGTTATAAAATACTGGAAGATGTTGATAATATCATCAGTTTTGGAGGAAGGATTCTGCACTTAGCATGACAGAAGGTGTTTCTTGCTCTAATTTGACTGCTGATCCCAAGAAAAAGGGTGTGGTGAGAAAGCTGCACAAGGAGCCAGCAAGGATCAGACAACAGCAGCTGTACTTCTGAATAATTTAGGTTTCGTTTGCAAAATGCTGCAGGAAAGGAATCTCGCTTATACTTGCATTTGAGAACACGGAGCTACAAATGTTGTTAGAAAAAGTGACAATGTACAAACTATCTAAAATAGCAGAGGGACGATCTTGTCACTTGGGGCTAGATCCTGCAGGGCCGTGTGTCAAGACACTTGCCGAATCATGACTGGGAGATAAATAGTGCAGAAAGAGCTTCCTTGGTCTAGACCCGCAGCAGAGCAGAACCCTTCCTCAAGGTTTAAAGTAGTGCTTGAGAGGAACGTCTGCCAGGGGTACCAGCTGACGTACGCATCAGCGTGCTCCAGAGTGTGTTAATCCTGTTATTGATACTTACAGTAAAAGATCCTAGGGGACTTCCAGCCCCTTTCTCCCCCTTGCAAGCCAGCTATTGAGCACGCCGTAGCCAAGAGCACTCGCTGCTTCAGGCGTATTTGCCTTTTGATCAAAAGCAATCTGTGCCACTTTTCCTTAAGCCATCCTGCCCTTCAGCTACAAGGTAGATGTAAAACAGGAAGAATGATTAGGGTCATTCTCTCCTGACTCAGTATTTACAGTTCCATATGCAGTTCCCTAAGGTTAAGGCAAGATTTTCCTCAGAATGTTTCCTGTCGATATTTTAAAGGGAATCTAAATTGTAAAATGCGAATTCTGCATCAAATACTTGGCATGATGCCTCTTTAAAAATGTGCATTAATATTGTAAGTCGGCAAAGGCTGTAATTCAGTAGCTTTCAAACACAAATGAATCATTTTGGAAAGAGATTATGATTTTGTCTCGGCCTTCCCATCGCCTGAGGGCTCAGGTGAACCCCAGTAACCAGCAGGTGGGCTGTGCTTGGTGTGTGGGTGACCAGTAGGTATCGTTGGTCACACGCGATCTCTGGAAACCATGCTTGCCTTGCCCTCCAGGCTTGCAAGCGAGCAGTGGGTCCAGCCCGTCAGCCTAGTCCTGAGACTGGCGCTGAGGTACGTAGGTGTACCCTTGGAGTCATGTCCTGGCTTTCACGGAGAAAGAGGGAAACTCCTAATTACGGTATTAAAAAATGCACACAGGTAGTTCAGGGCAGGAGCAAGAAAACTACTCCTGCTTTATTGTGAGAACTTCCTAACTGTCAGGTCCAAACTTAGCCGAAACAGTGTTGCTATAGGTGGGAGAATGGTCTGGAACACTCAGAGGACCCCGGTGTAACCTCAGATGGCGCTGTTGAAGTCAGGAGAAGGAAGCAAGCAACTTGTCAAGTTTATTACACTCTCTACATCTGCTCTCCCCCTGAACTTGTGAAGCAGGGGAGCGGAGGAGCTTGTATAGGGAAGGCAGTGCCCCCAGGTCAGGACTTCTGGAGGTGGGCTGAAGTCGGGATTCTGACTGTACAAGTATCCAGGGCACCAATTTAGATTCCCACTGATGTGCAGTCAGTAATAGGATTAGAGTCTCAAGTATTTGTCTGTGATTACCACAGGGCAGTGAACTCTCAAAATCAACAACCTTTTACTTTTGAACAACAGTATAAAGTCTCTGTTTTCCTAAACAAAGAACCAAAACCTTGTGCAATCTCTGAGTTTTCTGTCTACCTGATGATTAAAATAATATAGGTTGAATTCTGCCTTTGAAACCACAAACGAGGCTCATCTTTAAAGTCAGTTAGAAGCCCATTTGTGTCTGACAATTAAAACGCCCGTTGAATTTTGATGCAGAGATGAACGACTTCTCGAAACACGGCTCTGTTCCCAGGATATTCTCCCAGGTTGTTACGGAGAGGAATCCTAGTGGATGAAAATACATAGCTCACAAAAAAACGATCCCACAAAATGGTTTGATCAAGTACTAGTTGTGGGTTCTTCATAGTATCCTACTGGTTAGGGAACTGTTGCAAAAGTTCCGGGAGGAACAATTCCAGGTTAGTACTCCAGCGGAATGGTTTCAGGTGAGGGGTTCTGCCTTCCCGCTGTGCCACCAGCGCCTCAGCAGCAGCGCTCTGCTACCTCAGGTGCCACTTCCGCAGCCCCTTTTCTCCTCCTGTGCTTCCGTGCACCTTAGGGAGAGATGCTTTGTTTCTGGCAGTCCTCCTCGCCATTCTGTGGGTGGATAGAAGAGTTCTGCCCTGGACCCCGAAGGTGTGTGTCGGTGCGCGCTTGCTGCTGGCTGACGGTGTGAAAGGGGCGGAAGGGAGGGCGAGCGCAGCCGGCAGTGGTGTGCTGCGGCACTGAAACAGAGCACGGTGTGAGGCAGAAATGGAGAGAATACATTTGTGTATGAAGCTGCTGATTTGTATCTCCTTAGTTACTTTCAGGATGAACTGGAGAAGGTGACTTTGGTGCTAATAGTAGGACACTGGGATTTTTCATTCTGAGTCTCCCACAGTCTTCCTGCTTGATCCTGGGCTCCCATTTCCCCAACCAGTTTCTGTAGGAAGGCTACCAGGAAGGTGCAATGCTGTGTCTGTGAAGATTTTCAGGGTCTTTGGTGAGGAGCATAAGGAGAATGCACTGTCTGTTTTCTAAGAAAAGTAACCCTCATTCAGTCTCATACAATTTGGGTGTTGTGACTAACACCGAGTACCTTTTTTTTGCTTTTAACCTCATAATGATTCTTAATGTGCTTTACATATTACATAAATATGGCTAATGCCTCTCTTATACTGTGTTTGACTTTATTCTTGAAAGCCCAGTTCTGTGTTGAAGAACTGCTCAATATAGTAATTCTCTGCAACATGCCCGATTTATGCAGTCAGTTAACTTTAATGGTGAAATACAGTTTTTTGGTTTTTTTTTTTAGTTTTACTCACTTATGCCAAAAATCCAACACAGTAAATAAGTGTTGGATTCCATTTTTTTTTCCTGTTTATTACCAGAAACCTCCTCTGGTCAGGCTATGTTTCACCTAAAAAATGTCTTTTCCCTTTACCAATCCGGAGGGATCAGGGAGCTGATTAATGGTGACTAACGATGTAAGTTTAGGTCAGCGACACGGCTCAGGTACGAGCAAAACTGGGATTTCATCACAGGGAGCCACCAGCAAGGAAGGATTTTCAGCAGAGCCCCG
>NW_010234256.1:0-14111 GCF_000690775.1 Eurypyga helias
CTGTGTCTGAGAGAGCCCTGTGCCCGGAAGCCATGGAGGGTCATGGGGGGCACAGACCCCCTGCAGCCCAGGGAGGACCCCACACCAGAGCAGGGGGATGCCCGAAGGAGGCTGTGACCCCGTGGACAGCCCGCGCTGGAGCAGGCTCCTGGCAGGAGCTGTGGCCCCCTGGAGGGAGGAGGCCCGGCGGGGGGCGGGGTGCTCGGATGGGGAGGGCCAGGCTGGAGCAATTCATGGAGAAGTGCACCCCATGGGAAGGACTCATGTGGGAGAAATTGGTGGAGGACTGTCTCCCATGGGAGGGACCCCATGCTGGAGCACGTGAGGATCTTCCCCTGAGGAGGAAGGAGCAGCAGAGACAGTGCGTGTGGAGGAGGGAGAGAAAAGGGGAGCAAAGCTGAGCCCAGGAAGAAGGGAGGGGTGGGGAGAAGGGGTTTTAAGGTTTGGGTTTGATTCTCATTTGATTGGTCATAACTCAAAATAATTTTCCCCAAATCAAGTCTGTTTTGCCCATGACGATAATTGCTGGATGATCTCTCCCTGTCCTTATCTTGACCCACGAGCTCTTTCATTGTATTTTCTCTCTCTGCCCAGCTGAGAGGGGAGTGACAGAGCGGCTTTGGTGGGCACTTGGCCTCCAGCCAGAGCCAACTCACCGCATCACCTTATGGATGCTGCTGAAAAACACTCTGAGCAAAGTGGCCAGATGTGATCTGCCAGGGTACAGTTGGGAGCAGAGACTTGCCTGCATCACAGGGGGTTAGATTGGAATTTTAGCACAAGGGCTGCCTGGTGGTGCTGGTGACACTTCATGACTGAGAGCAGGGGTGAGGAGAGAGACCAGCACTTCCAAAACATCTGACACCTTTAAAATCCCAAAGGAGGATGTGCAGTTTCTTCTTTTTGTTATGTATGTTTGTATGACTTTGTGTGACTGCCAGGATGTACTCCAACCCCAGGAAAGCTTTTCGCCTGCAGGCACTGCCATGTCTCCAGGTCTTTGGGGAGCACGCAGTGCCCCCAATCCGGGTCCTGCTCCCAGTGCTCTGGGCACTGCAGGTGCCATATCTCCCATGAGCTGGTTTGGTGACACTATCAAGTTAAAACCCAGCCTGCCGTCTCCCCAGTGCTGTTTCATCCCAAGACTTCAGTTAACCACCCTACACTATTAATGGGGTCTTTCCTTTGTCCAGGCTGATCGCCTTCCCATTTCCAAGGCCTTGAACTCTTGGCACTGACGGGGAAGTCGGAGGCAGGTCCGTCGCCCTCTGGGGGTGCAGGGCAGAGTGAGGGGTGAGCCGGGTCCTCTGCAACCCCGTTCACCCGTCGGAGATGCTGGGAGTCCCTGTGAGTCGGGAGGGAGCATGGGCAACCGTAGGTCACAGGCTGGGTCGGATGAGTCCGCGGAGCCCTGTCAGCAGGCTGAGGTCCCTGCCCCAAGAGGACTCATCACACGTGAATCACTGAAGTGAAAAACACGTCATCTCCGTCTCACAGCTGGGGGTAAAGGGAGGCACACCAAGAGCGAGCAACAGGTTTGTGCTCACTGAGGAAATCAGGGATGAAAGCAGGAGGTCAGTCCTGGTCCCCAGTGGGTTGCAGTGTTTCAGACCTCCTGTGCTTTTCAAACAGCAGGTTTCCTGGGGCAAACGAGCGGTGCCTGGGTGTTAACGCGGGTCCCACATGATACGGCAGGAGCTGGGGATGAGGAAAAGACCAAAATGGACAGAAAAGGAAAGGCAGACATAGAGTTTCTCAAAACTTACAACAGATATAGAACAATAAAGGCAAATGGATAAAAAAAAAATTCTTGGGTGGAATTAGCAGGCAATTATCCCTGATTTATACCAGCTAAAGGTTAAAAATCAGGTTTAAGAACTCTGCCCAGGTTCATACCCAGTGAGTGGTCTTGCACATCAGCGTGTTTGACAAGTCACAGTCACACCAATATCTAATTATAGAAAACAGGAAAGTTATTTATGAGTATTATTAGCATAACTGATCTGCTGATGAATGGAGTTGCCACTGTCAAGGAACGAAGCACACAGGCATGATTTATATCTCCTAGCTGAGTTTAGTAATTGCTTGTGTATCAACCTTTCAGGTATCTCATGTGCAAACATTCAGAC
The DNA here is from genome assembly GCF_000690775.1 of Eurypyga helias. Taxonomy (NCBI): domain Eukaryota; kingdom Metazoa; phylum Chordata; class Aves; order Eurypygiformes; family Eurypygidae; genus Eurypyga; species Eurypyga helias. The sequence goes on from NW_010234256.1 coordinate 2,130, forward strand.
ACCTCTGGCTCATGTTAAAGCAGGTGGTTGATTGGAGAATCTGAGCCAGCACCAAGAGCCAAACAAAAAAGTCTATCAGCCTTCTTGGGATGCTTCCAAATCTCAGCAAAATTAGGAAAATCTTGTGGCTGATGAGGTAAACTGCTTAGATCATCCTGATCAGCCTTTTCTACCTGCAGAACTGTATTACTGTGGCAGAGAGCACATGTTTCTGGGGCTGCTGCTGAGTCTGAACAGGCAGATCTTGTGCAGGTCCCCCCCTGCAGCCTTGGCTATGAAAGGCGCTTGAGGAAAGTGAAGGTTCACGGTAGGTTTAGTCTGTTTGGTGTGAGCTGACTGGGTTTTTATGTGATAACATGGACTAGGGATGGAGCTGAAATACCTGTTGGGAAATAGGTATTTCCCCACTACAGGGGGCTGGGCTCAGCTCCCTGGTGTGGGGCAGGAGCCTCCTCCAGGCAGTCCTGCGTAGCCAGGGCAGTGAGGAGGGCTGGTGGAGAGGGGTCTGCAGGGGGATGCATTCCCCCAAAGGTGCTGTTCTGGGACACGGGACACCTCTGTTGGGCTCAGCGCTGAATTCAGACAATTCCTTTAAGAGCTTACATGTTGAGTGAGAGGAAAATTGAGGGCTGCAGGACTTGCACCGCAGTGCTGGCTCAAGGGCATCATAAATTAATCATGGCTTTGTACATAGTGCTGCCAAGAGGTTACCATGGAGCACCTGCAGGAACACAACTTTTTGGACAAGTCTTCAGAGATGCTTTTCAACCTTTTTGAAACCCTTCCAGCAGAAGGCTTGGCCATGGCAGAGCAGGGGCAGGAGGGAAAACAAGAACCTGAAGAAAAGGTTCAGGCCTACTGTTTTTGGAGGGATAAGAATCATTTAATAAAGCCAACATGGCTGCTTGATTGTAAACTATTGCTCAGCGTCCTGGAACCAAGGAGCTTGCTGGAAGCATCCCTGGGCTGATTTCAGGCCTACTGTTTTTGAAGGGATAAGAATAATTTAATAAAGCCAACATGGCTGCTCGGTTGGAAACTATTGCTCAACGTCCTGGAAGAAAGGTGCTTGCTGGAAGCATCCCTGGGCTGAACGGTGGCCATGTGGAAGGGAGGTGTCAGGAGAAGGGACAGGGCTCTAGGGATGGGACAGCAGAGCACTGAAGGTTCCAGAGCAAGGGACAGCACTGGGGGCTCCCATGGTGAGGGGGTTCAGTGGCAGGAGGCTTCTTTGTCTCTGTCAAGCAGGACATGTCCGTGCCCTGAAGCTCTGGGGCTCCCAGTGGTGTGAGAGCAACATCCATGTCAAAATCCAGATGTGCCCAACAACTGGTAGGTCACTTCAGGCTGCAGCAGGGCAGCCTCCCTGCAGTGTCCACGTGCATCCCAGGTGAGCTCCAAGAAGCGGTTTGGGGTAAATGCCAATGTCTGGGATGCCTGGTAAAAGGCTCAATTCTGCTCTTTGACTCCACTCCCCTGCCACTAAACCCCTTCTTTTCCATGTCAGAGATCTCCACACTTTACAGAGATGTGGAAGGGACAAATTTATTAGCAATTATTGGAAGGCCTGTGGGTATTTCTCTGATCAGGTGGATTTCTGGGAAAGGTTGAGTGGTAAGAATTGCTAAGGAGAGCCAGGAAAATAAAGCATCTTAACAGAAATTCCCCCGTATGAGCAAACACAGACTGGGATGCACAAAACTGTCCTGCAGAGTCTTGGGCTTAATCCTATCTGTACCCAAGTGACTAACGTGCCCTTTGAGCAGAGAGCAGCATGATGATGATGAAGATATGCCAGGGCCTGACCCAGAGGTGCCTTCCAGAGTCATGCTGCAGAAAGAACAAGAGAAAAAAAACGGAACGAGTGACAAAGTGAGTAATTTGGCCAGGAGGATGCTGCCTGAGTAAGCAGTCAGTCATTTCAGGATTCAGAGTGCTGAAAAGCCCTTTCTCGTGTGGTTATCTTGAAGGTCACAATGGCACGATGTGCTGGGAAGCGGTCCCAAGGCTCAGCGATGAACCTAACCTCAGAACAACAATCATGCATTGTTTGTTGAATTTCCCCTCTACCTGATTTCTTATTTCCTGATTAAGCTTTGGCCCCTGTACCTGTTCTCTGTGAACTTGCAACCGAGAGAGCCGAAGAAGGGACAGGGGACTTTTTTCGGGACCGCAAAGGTACAAATGACTTAAACTTACAGTTGTTTTTGCTTTTTTTTCAGCCAAAAATTTGTTTATATATGTATATCTGACTGAATGGAAAGATGGGGTGGAATTTTTTTGTTGCTTAACATTTCCATGCGTTTTCTGAAACAATTTAATGGGTGGCTGCTGAAGTCATTTGCGGTAAATGGGTAAGAGGCGTCAGACTCGGAAACTGTCCAAGTATGGGACTCTCCCAGGGTCCTGATGCTATTGTTTTGGGTGCATAAGTTAAGAGTCTTTTCACTGATCCCCCTCGTACCATCTATAGAGCTTTGCCCAGTGTTACGTGCATTGGGTACGAGACCACATGCAAGAAACTCTGGTCCTGGCACAAGCTCTCTGCTGTTGGTGTCGGCAAGTCTCAAAGCAGGAGTGGCACCGCTGTCGACAGCAGCAGTGCAGCCTCCGCAGCGAGGGAAGGACAGGGACCTCAGCCCTGCTGCCAGCTGGCTGGAGGAACTACTTCCCAAAGGGCTCCAAAATCATCCTGGCAGCAGAACGCTCTCAGTAAAGACTAGGCAGGAGCTTGACTTGAGCTGCGCTGCTTTTGGAAACTTTCCAGCTTATTGTTTCAAATGAGTGACTGTTAAAAATATGTTTTTTCTTTTCCGGCTCAGAACTGATTAGAAAATAAAGTAAAAGTCAGAGAAAATTCAGCATATGTATGTCATTCCAACCGTATCCGATATTTTCTCTGCTGGTGACCTGCATGTTTTGTCCCAGGGGAATGCACAGCTCTGTATTCACCCTGTCAGAGACACCTAAAGATACTGAAGAATCTTTTCTATTCATCCAAGGTGTGAAATATAATTAACTCTGCCAGACATTGCAAGTGTTTAAAATTATCAGTTCTCACGAAATCTCTGGTGCAGGAGCTGAGCCTTATCTCCTTCCTGTTTGTGAGCAACACAGTCCATGTAGACCTATTCCCATTTATTTTTTAGCAATTTGGTTGTCACTTAATTGACTCAGTTTTCACTCTCCTGTCACACAGCGCAGAGCAATAACCTCTCAGCAAAATGCTCGTTAGAGAGTGAAAGTCCAATCCTGTTTAGGTGCATCTCTCTCATTTGCCCTAAACTTAGAGCAGAAAGTCCACACCCAAAATAGAAACTAGGGAACGCTCACTCTGGTGACACTACCCTTATTTCTGACCTGATTGTGGGTTTGGGACCAGACAAACCATTAAACCTCCTGGCTGAAGCTCTGAGCTCTGGTACCAGATTATTAGTGGTTTCATCTTAATTTAAAAGCAGAGGGAAGGCAGGGGCCTCCACCAAGCTAGATGAGATGTGGGTCGCAGTTATTTAAGGTTTACAGCACTAGGCTGCCACTGGGTTAGAGACTGCGAACAGCTGATTTCTTCTGCTGGACCAGGTACATGAGACGTTTGCCCTTGGCCCTGGGACAGGCTCCACACGCAGCTTCTGGGGACACAGCAAGGTCCGTGGGCCGTGAGCTGCCCCTGGGCAGAGCCGTGCTGGTAGAGAGCAGCTGAGAAAGGGAAACACAAACGCTCTGCACTTGGCTGAACCCATCCCTCACCTGGCAGTGGGTGGGGAGGACTGAGTACAAAACAGGCCAAAACAGGCAGAGGGGTATGATTGTGGCAGAGGTTTCTCTTTTGAGGTGCTTAGCAATGTTTCTGTGAGTGTGGTGGTCAAATTATGCTGTTGATGTCAAATTATGCTGGGGTGGATTACCTTCTCTATGGGAGCATCTGCTACTGCGTGCAGCAAGGGAGCTCCCAAAGGTACGTGCTTAGCGATGTTTCTGTGAGTGTGGTGGAGGTCAAATTATGCTGTTGATGTCAAATTATGCTGGGGTGGATTGCCTTCTCTATGGGAGCATCTGCTACTGCGTGCAGCAAGGGAGCTCCCAAAGGTACGTTTTGAAGCAACTCTGTAAGATTTTGTGTTTGAGCATAACTCTGATATCCCCTAGATGTAGGGATACATCCTTGAAGGACGGGGAGGCAGCATGGAGGTGAGGAAGAGTTCACAGGGTGCTCCAAATGAAGAGGCATGCCTTGGCTCATGGCCATACCCAAGCAGTTCCTCAAAGATCCTTGACTCACCAGTTTCTAAACCCCTCAACGTGGGACCTGTTCCCTTCTCCTCTTACATCAGTGATGCAGCCAGCTCTCAGTGGGACAGAAACCCTCTTGAGCTCTGCCGAGGGAGGCTGCTGGAATGGGTATCCCTAGTGCAAAAATAAATACCACTGTGGGAGAGCTCGTTGTATGAGAATGGAGAAATACTTGGAACAAGAGTGTTCAGCCAGAAGCTCTGTATCTTGGCTGGTAGCCCCTGTTCCTAACTCCTAACAACACATTCATGATGGTCAGGAATACCATGGGTAGCATTAGCTCTGTGACACCTACGGCTGTAACCTGGCTGGGGGCAGAAACACATGCCGTTCGTCTGGCAGGTTGGTCAACACAGCCTCTCAACCTTGGTGAAACAACACTTTCTTCCCATCGCAGCACAAGCTGCATGGGACTTCCAGGAGAAATTAATCATCTCCAAGAAAAAAAAAAAAACAACAACAAAATACCAACAAAATAATATGACAATTTTGTAGAAGACAGGGAAGGGCAAGGCTGTGGGACAGAGCCCTGCAAAAACAAGACATCTTCAAACCAGTTCAGGGTGCGTCCAACCCCTGCCTAAGCACAAAGCTGGGAATTTATAGGAGCGGGATTGAACAGGGCCTTGCCTCAGGTCTTTCAAGCACGTGTTGCTAATGGCTGCCTCGCAGAGACCTTGGCGTTGGTGCTGGGCAGGAGGAGAGGGGAGCGTTCGGGGGACGCGGACACCTGTGGGTGAGGAGCACGGGGAATGGTGCTGGGGCTGGCCGTCTCACCACTGGTTTCCATTTCCCTGTTCTGGCTGGGACTGGAAGTTGTGCTGCTGAAAAACAACGTGGTAAAGGCCCATGCTCACCCCATTTAGCCCTGCTAAGTGTGGTTGCTGTAGAAATGAGCCTGGCACAAGGTTTTATTTTATTTTTAGCCTGACTGGAAGTAGAAAACAGTAGAAATTTTGTAATTGAGTAATTTCCGCACTCATTTTGCAAACTCTAGAAGATTCTGCTGCTCAGGTAAATATGCGAAGTGCCTAAACTTTTGCACTTCTTCATCATTTCACATCACCTCTGTCACCTTTAGCTGCAACCAATAGAGATTAAAGGCTAAGGCAGTCACTTGGGTGGGGAGGCACTGGAATAGGTTGCCCAGAGAAGCTGTGGATGCCCCATCCCTGGATGTCTTCAAGGCCAGGTTGGATGAGGCTTGGAGCAACCTGGTCTAGTGGAAGGTGTCCCTGCCCATGGCAGGGGGTTGGAACTGGATGGTCTTTAAGGTCCCTTCCAACCCTAACCATTCTATGATTCTATGATTCTATGATTTAGGTGGCTGGCATGGAAATAACAGATTTGCCACAGCCTGGGTGAGGGTCTGAGTCTGAGCCCCTGTGTCCCTCCATCCCTTGGCTGCATCCCTGATGGAGGATACAAGAACACCCTCAAATTGGGAAGTTCTCAGGTACTCTGGGAGCGGCAGCTGTGTAAATGCCAGCTATAAATAACTGTCATGCTTATGGTGTAAGAAGACAAGTTGGAGCCTTTACGGTGAGCACGTGGCTGCGGCTTGACAGTAAAGCTGACACATTGAGAAATAATTCTCCCAGTTACGTCAGAGCCAGGAAACTCTCTCAATTAGAGAAATATCCTTTCAATTACAAGATGCACCCACCACTCACTTGACTCAGAATGCCCTTAATCCGAGTGGCTGTGCCTTACTTCACAAACATCCGCTAAGGAAGGTTTAATTTTGGAGCTGAGGTGCCCAGGGGCTGCAGGCAGTGAAATGTCAGTTGGGGCGCTCTTTGTAGGCAGCAACAAGGCTGCTTTGGTCTTCTGCCAGCGTTGGTGGTTTGCAACCAGAGCTGGCAGTGACTAGCTTGGGCATTTGCTGTTTCATGGAGCATCCCTGTCACCCACTGCCCCTTTGCTGTGATGATCCAGGTGGTATTACATAGCAGCATGAAAAGAAAAAAGCTCATCCTAATAAGTCTCAAAACTTTTTATTAAGTTCTTGAACCTGTAGTTCTCTTGGTTTATTTCTCCCACCTTCTCCTTCAGCTGCATGTCTGCATGGATAACAGCTTCTTCCATCTGTGCCAGATGGTGCTGGGGACACCCTCCTCCACATGCTGGTTGACCTGCCTGGGGGTGAGATGCTGCTTTCTTACTCTACAGCTCCAGAGGCACCAGTTACGTTCTGGTGCTACTTCCATGGTCCCCATCTGAAAGGGAACTGGGATTGTTCTGGGATAAAACTCCCAGCCCGACACTGAGCTTCATTAGTCTGAACTTTGGCTAAACTTTTCCTGAATGTTCCCCTTTTTGCCCTCCCCTCCAGCTGTAAAACTGCTGGCTTCAGCCAACCATCCCTACCTGCATTTTCTTCCCGCTATCAGGTGATCTCTGCAGAGTCTGAGCAGAAGGCACCGAGGCCAGGACCTCTCTCAGCCCAGAGAACAAGACCAGGGTTGTTTGCTGATACCACCCTTGGTTGCACGGAGGTGGGACCAGCCCAGTCCTGGTGAGAGCTGCATGCTGCTGATGCTGCCCACTCTGCTGGGTTTCCTTGGCCTCCCACACTGTCACATCTTGCTGTACCTGTTCCTGGTGAAGCTGGTTTGTTTTTCTTTTCTTTGCAAAAACAACTTCAAAGTCACTCCAAGAAGTATGGTTGGTGGTAACCTCCCTGCAGTCCTGGCAACTGCAAACAGAGCTGCTGGCGTGGCTGCTCTCTGCAGGCAGTTGCTGTGCACATGGAGGGTGGTAGCTTCAAAAAAGCAGGTGTGGGTGCCTCTGCCAAAGCTTTCCCTGCCTGTTTCAGGGTGCTTTTGGTGATGTTTTGTGTTGAGGACTTGCCATCCTACAGTTGACCCTCGCGCCCAGTTGGCACATGGAAAGCCATCGAGGGTGAACCCCAATAAATGCAGGTGTCACAGATGGGCAAAGGAGATCTTGGCTATTGTGGAAACAGGCATTTGGAAATGCAGTTTGCAGTGTAAGCAACGTATGCAGCTACAAATCCCTAGGCTGCATTGTCCAGCTTTCACAAGATTCCCTATCCTTATTGTTTCCATTTACTGGCATATACCCGTGTATCTCCAGAGACAGACATCTCTCTCTGGTTTTACTTACTGGGTGCTCTGTCTCTCTAGAATACATAGAAATACATCTTCCAAATTTTTTTCTGAGGCAAATACAATCCCTTCAAATAGTTACACCAAATAGCTCACACTTCACCAACCCCAAGCTGTGAAACAGGAGGGTGGAGGGAAGGTTTGCTAATGCCTTCCCTTGAAACACACTTTCCCGCACAGAATAAAGTGAAGTGAATTTCTCGGGTCCCACACTGGTCTCCTTTCCATGCTTAGAAAGAACGTGCAGTAATCTTGCCCTTGAAATACACTTTCCCGCACAGAATAACGTGAATTTCTCGGGTCCCACACTGGTCTCCTTTCCATGCTTAGAAAGAATGTGCAGTAATCTTGAGCTGCAGAAACTCCACGGGCCTTGTCAGAAATGAAAATGCCAGTTTGCTGCGGTGGGGCATATGGATTCCTGCCGTACAGCCGTGTGCTCCTGCATATTGGAGACGCTTTACAAATACTAGCACAAGTAACTCTTCTCTCACCTATTTCACTGTAGCTTTCTTACGTGGCTTCAGTCATTTATTCAGGGCACAGAAACACTCACGCAGCCATCCACGCCACACAAATAGCAGGTCTACACTGGGAACAGGCTAGCTGAGATCTAGACAGCTTTGGAGGTGACTTATTGATCCCAGAACGAAAATTAAGCCTGACTTCAGCACTTCTCCCATCTGCCATGAGTGGTACCGGCAGAAAGTGAATGCAAAACACTCCCACCCGTGGCAGTGGGAAGCTCTGATTTGGTACCGTTTGACACTTGTTTTGCACGGATGCGTTTCTGCCAAAGGGTCTGCAGCGGTGCAAAACCAGCCTCAGCCCTTGCCAGTAAAAAGTTTAGCCAGCCCTGCTCCCATAAGCCCCGTTAGATAACTGAGAACAGAAATACCGCTGCAGCCTCCTCACACAGTTTCCCCCGGTGTTGCGTAGAACGGATGAAGGTCTTCAGGACTGGAGCTCTGTTTCTCTAATCAACCCTTCAGCATCTCTCCCTCCTTTCTGAAGATGTTTCTTCAGGGGTTATCTCCACTTCTCCCTCCAGGCTGGTAAACGAGCAGAGCTGTGTTCTCATAGCCCACCTTGGAGTGTTCCACCACCTTCTCACTCAATCCGTGGTGAACGAAGCGATGACAGGAAATGCAGCGAGGCTCTCAGCCGGGCTCGGCAGACCTTTGCACGGTGGTTTCTCACTCTGTGGTGAGAAAAGGGGTGGATGTGGAGACTATTCACACGGCAGCAGGTGCTGGAGCATGAGCTCCTAAGGCCATTGCGTGGCCGGTACGGTTAACTGCTTTGTTTCCCCTTCTCACCCACAAAAACAAATGTGAGCACTGGTTCTTTCACTTTTAAGCTCCGTGGCTGGGTTTGTCAGCCTGAAGAAGAACAGGGTGTGAAGCAGATTTTCTCAGGGGCTTGGGTCAGCATTTCAGGTATTTGGTGTCCGCAAGCTGAACTTTGCACTCTGAATTCTGGCTTCCTTTTACATCTTTACTGATTAAAAATGAGCCAGACCGTTATGATTGTCTAAGCAGAAGCAGAAAGGGTTTTCTGCCACCAAGAAACTGGACAGCTGAGCACATAAGTACCCCTCCAGTACCTGAAGGGGCTACAAGAAAGCTGGGGGGGTCTTTTTACAAGGGGAGGGAGTGACAGGACAAGGGGTAACGGGTTTAAACTGGAAGAGGGAGATTGAGATTTGACATCAGGAACAAATTCTTCCCAGAGAGGGTGGTGAGGCACTGGGACAGGTTGCCCAGAGAAGCTGTGGATGCCCCATCCCTGGAAGTGTCCAAGGCCAGGCTGGATGAGGCTTGGAGCAACCTGGTCTAGTGGAAGGTGTCCCTGCCCATGGCAGGGGGGTTGGAACTGGATGATCTTTAAGGTCCCTTCCAACCCAAACTATCCTGTGATTCTATGATAATGGATTTTTGTTTTAAAGACTTTTTAAGGTGAGCTTGTGAGAGTTGTCTACTCACCTCCCTGTCATGCTCAAAATCTAAAGTCAGTTCTAGGACCTTCAAGACTAGAGAGGTACCACTGCTGACAACAGCATGGAAGTTCTAATCAAGGACAAGGATTTACTCTCACACAAGCAGGTGGCAGTTGAGGTTATTCTCCTCCTTTATGACATAGCACCTATTTAATTTATATTATAAATAGATATAAAATCTAAAGCTAAGTTCCCCCAAAAGTCATTCAGGGAAACCTTTGGAAAAATTAATCTGTTTTGTGAATTGTTGGCAAGTGCATTGGGAGTTTCCTCCACACGATGCATTGCCCTGCACAAGAACATGCCTGGCCAAACAGCTGCCCCTGGCATGTCTGCAGAGAGGAAAACCGATATAAATTCAGGCATATTTCACCTGAACACATTCCTCATGTCTGCACACATCTCCTCAGCAGTCTGTAATGTGGCTGGGAAGCATTAATGCATTTTCTGGCATTTGAGGAATGAACCTACATATTTTCAGGACTGCATCCAATTCACTTCTCTCATTCCTAGCCATCCCCATCACTCTTCCCTGGAGGAAATCCGAACTGGTTCCTTGCCTATCTGTTCCCAGATATCCTGGCGATAAGGATCAGTCTTTGATCTAAGATCATCCTCGCAGCAGGAGGCTGAGCAGATGCAAAGGTTGGAGGGCTTCTATTGCTGTCTCATCTTGAGCAACTGCAGGAAGGCTTGGCAATGGCTTGGGAGAAACACGGAGGGACTTTTGGGACTGGCACAGGTCTGATCTAAATAACGTCATCTCACATAGGTCAGGAGCGAGCACCAGACACACCAGTGCAAAGTATGGTGGGAAATAGTAGCCCCATGTAGCTACCACAGTGTATGAGTGTCCAGATTAATTACTTTAGAGAGAGGATGGAAACTGAAGAGCTTCACTCGGGTAAGGAACACCTCCTCCTTCCCCCTTGGGACCATCCTGTGGCTGTCCTGCCCCTCTAGAATGGGTTTCTTTCAGGACAAATCTGCCCTCTCATGTTGCCCCACTCAGCGTGTCCATCCTGGACTTGCATTGGGTTGTTTTAGAGCTTGTTAACCAGCCCGTACAGCCACCTTTACAATGCTCTGAACGTTTCCAGACATCTGAAATTTCCAGCTGCTTCAATGGAGTCAGTTCCCTCTCCTGTTTCAAACTGGCGCATGGCTTGCTTGGGTTTGATTAATTTAGTTGAGGCTTAATTAAGTTTACTTAAACCAAAGCAACATAGGGCTGATTAAATGCAGAGAGCACCTACACCAGCTGCTGTGACTGCTTCCCAGCTGACAACCCATGCCAAGGCGAGAGCGGTGCTACTCGGCAAGCCCAGGGGGTCTGCGCTAGGGGCTCGCTTTCACCCGCACCCTGCTCCCATCCCTCCCTGGGCACAAGGGCCGGTGGTACCCAGGCAGCACCACGGGCTCTGGAACCACGGTGCAGACCTGGGTGTCCTGGGAACCCAGGTGCCCCGGGTCTCTCACCCAGGTGAGCTGCGGTATTTCCACTCGCGCTCCCTTCCGTAAGATCTACGGGGCTTGCACGTGCATAAGCAATGGGTCAACATGCCGGGCTTCTCCTTTACATCTCTCATTGTTCATTTGTGGGCTTCTAAATTCCATCAGCACTTCCAAGGATGCTAAAAAACCAACACAACGGAAAGGACTTGTGCCTTTTCTTGCTTCTCAGGTCTGAAAGGGCCTTTAAAAATCTGCGTTGTCCTTGACTGTTACAGAGCCTTCTTTTTTTACTCTGGGAATGTGAAAACTGATGGAGAATTAATGCAACTGTGACATCCTGGCAAGGAGACATGTCAGACTGTTTAAAGTTGTTTGCATTAGCAGTTATTTCACTTTTGCATTTTGTTCAAAGCTCAAGACTGCAATTACTTCACCTGACTGATGGTAACACTTAGTTCTAATTAGAATAGGGCAAGTTTTTTTATTAATAGCTTATTCATTCAAATTTTAAATTTAGGTCAAACAAAACTGTCAAATTCTGCATTGATTTTTTTTTTCTGTTAAAGTCAAAGTGCTACCTTTCAACATTTTTCAGTATAAAATGTTTCAATGTTATGTTTCAAAATGAGGATGCAGTGTTAAATTTAGGCACCTTTTGATTTAAGAAAAGACAGATAAAAAGCTTAATTCCTATGAGAACATTTAATTTGACCTAACCACCCAATCCCTTCCCCACCCCCTCCTTAAATTCTCTATTCTGTGTCTAGGAAGAAAAAAGTTTATAATTGGTTTGACCTTAATTTTACAACAGATGGGGGAAAAAAGAGTTTTTGAGTCACAAATGCAGTTGTTTCCCAGCCCCACAGTGTAAAGCTGGATTCCTGCACCTGCAAAGTAAAGTACAGCCGGGTGAGAAACCAGAGATTTCTCTTGGGTTTTTGTAATTCTGGTGAAACCTCCAGCGCTGGCGTGTGGAGGGGCAGAGACAGGATGGGAACCTGCACGGTGCAACCACCCAGCCCAGGCACAGTCTGGCTGCTGCCTCAGGGACAGAGGTCACCTGGTGCTCCTGCTGCCATCGGGGGGGGGGGGGAAAGAGCTGTT
>NW_010234256.1:14142-62907 GCF_000690775.1 Eurypyga helias
GGAGCAGATCCGGTTTGGAGGTGGAGGCTGCGGGCATTGGTGCCTGTGTCTTGTGCCAACCTTGCAAGGCAGGGTGCGGAGGGGTGTTCAGGTCACCAAAGAGGCTTTGCCAGGGAGGAAAATAGGGAAGAGCAAATGGATCCTCTTTTTCTTGGTACAATTAGACCTGAGAAACCATCTAAATTGCTTCTCAGTAACAAGCATGTACACACAGCCTTCAATCCACCCTCAAACAAAACTCTCCCAAGTTTTGCTACGATCTCCTGCTACTTTTCTACAAATTTTTGCGTTTTTTGTGCTGTGAAATCACTGTGTATCCGCACCATATCTGCAGGAGGCACCATGCACTGGACTTAGCCAAACCTAGTTCATCTAAAACTCTTAATGATCCTCATCCCACTGCCAACAGACCAGAAAGAACCCAACCAGCTCTGCAGGCTAATGCAGCAGAACCAGGAGGAACTTGGAAAAGAGGTGAGTGTTCATTAGAGGCTATACAGACATGATTTAGGGCAGAGACCCAGGGTTGTCTCCAATGTAGGTCATCTTCAAGAGCTAACTCCCGCTTGTCAAGGGCCTTCAGAAAGAAGCCATCCACCTCCCAAACAGCCGCAGGATTTGATTGCACCATACAAAAGGTGCATCAAACTGCACTGCCCTTGTCCATTCTGCTCTTCTGGCAGGCGGGATGGTGTTCAACCCCTCCAGGTGCATCCTACTGGTAGGGTTTTCCTGGAGGTGTTCTTGAGAAAGTGTTTCCACCTTCCTTACCATGTCCCTGCTGTCTCCAGTCTGGTTTTGGAGTCTGTCTGGGGAGGGGGAAGCTGTGAGAGCTTCTCTGCAGGTGAAAGCTTGCACTGGAGCAAACCTGGATGAGGGGACTCGCCCCTGGTCCCTTTCTCTGGCAAAGGTAAGAGGTGGGGTAGAGTCTGCCTGGACCCAGTGGTCAGTAACAACCCTTAGTGGTCAGAGCATCACAGAAAATGGGTTTGGAAGTGCAGTTATCCCTTCTTCAGGCAGGTTCAATAAACCAATGTATTCCCGAAGGAAGTTTCTAAATCCTGGCTTCAAAACCTGCCTTGAGGACACTCCATCCTGCCTGAGCAGTCAGCACCAGCACATCCCTGTTCTTACCACCAGGACATTTTCTAATGCCCAGCTCATATCTCTTGTTGCAGTTTAACCCTGTTACTTTTTGGCACATCCCAAGAAGGTATGATGAACGAGGACTGTGTGCCATGGGACAGGTTTTCACTTGGTATTAACTGGAAAAACTCCCAGGAACAACAGCAAAAAATATCCAGTGAGGAACAAGACCAGGGGAATCACACCGTAAGAGTGATGGGCTGACATGCCAGAGGAGTGAGACCTAAAGGCATCTCTTGTGCTCGCTGTTGTGAGCTGCATGAAGTTAGGAGTGAACAGAGATTGCACATCTTGGCTTTATTTGCTGTCTTTCCCAAACGACAGGAATATCTCTGAGTCTGGGCTCCAGCATGGTGACATACTGCTGTGGGAGTGTTACCTGGCCCTAGAGCTTCAATGAAAGGCCCAGCCTTTTTGTGTCAATTCCTAACCCAAAGAAGGGCTGATTGTCAAACTCTGACAGCTGCTTCTTATTAGCTCGGTCCATTTTCAGGTGTCTGATTCCCAGAGGAGTGGCTACTAAATGATTCCTTGGAACGCAGTTTGCCCCTCCCTTCCTCTCCTTCTGATTTCTTCTACAGACCTGTAGAGCTTCTCTTCCCACTTCTCTACTTCCCATCCTTTTCTACACCTGAATGCACCTTCCTTTACATGAGTCTGGTGGTCTGATTCCTATTGGTATTAATGGCCTTGGGCTCCTTTTTCTCAAGCCTGGAAATTTGCTTTTACCAACAAAATTTATCTTTATCAGAAATATTGACAGATCAGGAGATTCATCCAGGCATCTCTTACAATTGCTTTTTCCTTTTTGCTCAGTGGCGGGCAGTAGGTTTGTAACTCCGCAAAACAGTACCAAGATCAATGGCAAAGGTATGTTTTCATTTTTTATAACTAAAATATTGCAGCTAATTTGTGAGCTGAGATGAGCATCAGGAGCAGAAGAAAAGAGCAGCAACCTCCTGCTTTCCTTTGGCCTCCTGAGTTGCTTCAAAGATAGAGGCTGGTTTAAATTGGTGAAGAAGTGAAATAAAGCACTATGCCAGCTGAGAGGGACGTGTCCCACGCTGAGGTTGACTGGAGCATCACAAATGACTGTGAAGAGGGAGGGATAGGTAAAGGGCTCCAGGACTTGTACAGATGAGAGTACTCAGTGTGGCTCTCCCCATAGTGTTTGACTGGGAACTATGGGCAGGTTCCCGAAGCCAGATGGTGTCTGGAGCAGGGGAGGTGAAGGTGATTGCAACAGCAGTGGGTATGACGGTGGCAGGTAGGGTGATGTGTGTCCTCCTCTGCCTGTGTGGGCAGCCCCCTTCTCCCAAAAGGAGAAATAGGTGATTATTCATCAAAGCCTGATGTTGTGGCCCTATGAGGAGCCAAAGAAGGGCTGATAGCTCTTGGCTCGCTGATTCCAGCCTCCCTCAGCCCCTCAAACGCTCTCTCTCTGCCAGGGCCTTGTTGTCGGTGCTGTTTCAGCTGCTCTGCTTGGCCTCTCATTCCTCTTCCTTTTTGGAGTCCACTGAGCTGTAAGGCTCTCCCTTGTGTGTGCACCTTTGCTCTGGGGGATGTACCAGGGAGGGAGAGCTGCTGCTGTTCTCTTCCTTTGTGCCATAAAGAAACTCTGAAGGAAAAGGCTGTAACGTGATTTCGAATAAAAGTGACTCAATCAATACGGTATAATTTGATTCCCAAAGAAGCAACCACAGCGTTCACTTCTGCTCCTTTCCTTCCCACAGAAGACATCTCTTTGTCTAGAGGGTTCTGCATGGACAGGAGTGAAAATGAAGTTGTAACTTTATGCCCAGGCATAGTGTTCTTCGGCCTGGATATCATCAGAAGCCAACGGGGTTGGCATTGCTGGTTACTGCAAAGCTTGCTTGTCTATTTTCTTCTCACCTAAGCAGAGGGGGCTTCTTTGAGACAGTGTCTGAGGGTGGTCTGCTCTTCCCTTGGGACGTGCCCTTGGCAAGAGGCTGTGTCCGGTCACCTGCCTGCAGGCAAGTGGCATTAAGTCGGCGTGACAAATAGAGGGGGCATTGAGCGACACTCTTGCCGTTAACATTTCAAACATTTCCTAGCACAGCTGGAAAGCCACTGCCTTAAGATGCCTGACCTGTGGTTTAGCTGTGGCGGTGGTTTTGTTCAGCCTTTTCCTAACAGTTTCCTCTTGCTTGCAACTCCTCCTGGTTCAGACCAAAACTGCTGTAACATCCAGCCTGTCCTGTGGGGCTGAGGAAGTAATTTCACATGCAACAAGATGACCTAGTTTAATTTTCCTTAGTCTGCAGAGCATCTACCTCCATCAGTTTTCTCCTAGCCCTAGAGCTGATGGATGGCTGATTTGCACCTCCTGCCACACCTCTCCGTGTGCAAAGACTCCTGTCCCTTTGCTGTGGTAACTGTGAGGGCACCGTGTTTCCCGCATTTCAATCACGTGTTGGATCAGTCCCGTAAAACTCAGTTCAATCCTGGCCAGACTAACCCACTCCTTGACTGCAGAGTGTTTCAGGCTATGTTTATTCTTCCTCATCCAAGCTCCTGGCAGCATGCAGAGGCAGTTACGGTAAGGGTGGCTGTGGCTCAGCTTCATCTCTTCCCCGTCTTTGCAGCACTTCAGAGTTTGCCAGGTCTCTGCCCTGCATCCAGGTTCCCCTTTCCGTGCTGGCTGCCTGGTGGATGCATTCGGGAAGTGAGCAGTTCTGCTTTGGAGGTTTTGCAACTCTGACTCCTTACAGCTGCTCTGTACAGCTGTTGCAGTTACTTCTCATCTTTCCTTCCTCCAGACTGGGACAAGGTACAGCTGCTGAGAGAGCACTGGCCACAAGCATGGCTGGCACCCATCCTTGTCTGTAAGCCTTTGTTCACATTATAACTCTTGTCCACAAACCATTCCTGGTCCTGGGCTGCGGGAAATTTCCCCAGCAGGATGTACAAGGGACCACTCTTCAGCAAATGGCATACCTGATGTTGTAGGAGAAGGGGTTCTCCATATCCATCCTTATTTTGATACAAACATTTAGCAAGATCAAAATGAAATCTTGAAAATCTTGGGAGTTGCTGCATTTTCAATTTAAACTGGTAACGGGTTTAAATTGAAAGTGGGGAGGTTTAGATTAGCTATCAGGAAGAAATTCTTCCCAGAGAAGGTGGGGAAGCACTGGAACAGGTTGCCCAGAGAAGCTGTGGATGCCCCATCCCTGGAAGTGTCCAAGGCCAGGCTGGATGAGGCTTGGAGCAACCTGGTCTAGTGGAAGGTGTCCCTGCCCATGGCAGGGGGGTTGGAACTGGATGGGCTTTAAGGTCCCTTCCAACCCAAACCATTCCATGATTTTTGGTGTCAGGGAATGGGACCTTTGAACAAGTTCCACCCTGCCTGCTCTGCCTCCCAATGTTAATTAACCAAACTCTGGTCTTTCTCTTATAATTATTCCAGAGCTGAAGACCCAGGAAGCCATACACGGGACTCTATAAGCCACACTATACATTTGTGATAACAAGTACTAATACTTGCCACACTACTCCAAACTGCCGTCCCAGGCGTAATGCTCAGGTCCCAATACCCTGCCCCGGGACTCTATAAGCCACGCTATACTTTTGTGATAACAGGTACTAATACTTGCCACAATACCCCAGACTGCTGTCCCAGGCATAATGCTCAGGTCCCAATACCCTGCCCGGCTTGTCCTCCCAGCTGCCAGTTACCAGCTGCTCCTTGTACTGCTATTCTTGCTCTTACCACAGGAGTAACATGGTGTGAATATGTGACTCATGCCTGAGTGCTCTGTGTAATCACCAGCTCAGCCGTTTATGGAGCATGGACCTGCGTGGGAGGACAGCTTATTCCCCAGCAGTGGTCCTGGGACTGCCAGCTGGAAGTCTGTTTATTGGGACCAAGCTGGTGCATCAAAGGCTAAGTTGGAAACAGTGTGCTTGGGATTTCAAGTGAGACAGAAAAAAGTTTTCAGTTTTCCTAAGCACTTATAAAATGTTATTCTAAACCCACCATTTTTTTTGCATTCTTTGGTTACCTGCAGCATGTTGGAGGCTTGGGCTTAAAATGCCACGGCTTCAGCTTTTGCAGTGAGACCTCTCTCTTCGTCTTCAGCACTAGAAAAGCAGAAAAAGTTGCATGCTACTTTTGTTTGGTTTGTTCTGATCTCCTGGAAGATGTTGCAATTGAGTTCAACTAAGCAGGGGATATTTTTTCCAGCAGTCATGGCTTAACTCCCTTCAGTTTCCTCAAAACTCTGTGAACATTTGTGACCAAATGGTGGGAGAAGTCAGTGCTTCAGAAGGCTAATAAAATTGGAAATATCAGAGGACATGTTGACATCTCGGGGAGAACTATGTAAACATGGCTGAATAGTGCTGTGCGAGGTCTAGACTAAAGTTAACCGGTTGAAATTCAGAAGGGGAACAAAGCAGCCCCTTGTAAATGTGTCATGGTTTAACCCCAGCCAGCAATCAAGAACAACAGTGCCACTCACTCATCTCCTCCCTACCCCAGTGGAGGACGAGAATTGGAGGAAAAGACCAGGCATCTCATGGGTTGAGATACGAACAATTTAATAACTGAATATAAATTAATAAAATAGTGATAGTAATGATACTAATATTACTAGTAATAATATATAATGAAAATAATGGAAAATAAAACAGATGACACAACTGCTCACCACCTGCCGACCGATGCCCAGCGAAGTCCCCAGTACTCAGAGCCGAGCCTGAGAGCTGAGAGAGAGGGATCGCACCAGAGGCAGAGCAAGCCCCAGCGTGCAAGAAAGGGGTGGAGAGAGAGCCCGCTCAAAGAAAAAAGCCAACCAACCAACCAACATGGCCCCTGGCCCACCCCCAACTTATATACTGAGCACGTTTGATGGCATGAAATACCCCTTTGGTCAGTGTGGGTCAGCTGTCCTAGCTGTCTCCCCTCACAGCGTCTTGTAGTGGAAAAGTTGGGAACACAGGTACAGTATCACAGACTGAAAAAGTCCTTGACTTGGTACACACACTCCTTAGCAACACCTGAAAACACCAGTGTTATCAACACTTTTATCAGCACAAATCTCAAACCCAGCCTCATACCAGCCACTGCAAAGAAATGAACTCTGCCCCAACCAAAACCAGCACTGAATGTTGAAAGGGGCCAGAGACCATCAGTGCTTGTCCGGCCGCTGCCTCTCGGAGGGGAGGTGCCTGTGATGAGGCCAGTGCCACCGTCGCAGGGTTCCGTCAGAGCCCGGATGGTGATGGAGCACCTACTCGCCTTCATGCCTAGGCAGGGCTGGGAAATTCACCCCCTTGCCAATCTGTGGACCTGGTCCAATATGAGTTGTGTTACAAGTCTTGGTGTCTCTCACACTCAAGGTTTCCCAGTCTGAGGCAACTTGCTATCACGGCTGTGACTGCCTGGGTTTGCCACTTATGCAAAACCAACACCTGGAAACTTCAGGCTACTTCTGAATCTTTTGATGCTTCCCAGCTAAGGTGAGGTGGTGTCTCCATTCTGGGAATGAATCACACCAAAGGCTGGGGACCTTTCTGGTCTCCTCATGTTTCCGTCCCCATGAAGAAGAAGGTGACAGCTGCCTGCCGCTGGCAAGTCAGCGTTGTGTCAGGCAGTAGCAATTTGCCTTCCTCTTATCCCAGGGTGTGCTGTGAGCTGGATACCAGCCTGGGAATCCTTGTCCCCAGGGACAATGGACCAAGGCCAGCCCCAAATCTTCTGGCATGTCTCTTCCCAGATGGCAGGGCCTTAGCACAAACCCAGAACAGGCACAGCTGCAGGCAGACATCATGGTCTGTCTTCCCCCTTCAGCTCGGGTTAAAGGTTAAGAACCAGACGGGTTGTTTTGTAATCTTGTTACAGTAATGTCCCCATTAGAAAAATTATCACTTCTATCATGCTGTGCTTCCTTCTTTCCTAAGATTCTTCAGGGAAACCTCTGTTGTGTCCAGATGCTCTCTCTGGGACATCTAAAATTGGAGCTTTTATTTCTCAGAGATGTTGTAGCAGCTGGATGCCTGTTAAAGTCTTCCCACCTCAGCTCCAAAACCAGCCCCTGGCTAGGATTAACAAGAGACCAGATAAGGTCACACCAAGACCTAGATCTGTATCGCTGATTCCCAGCTGTCCAACTTTGCTTTGATCTGCGGTCAGCACGGACAGATGACCTTCCTGTGTCAGGAGCACAGCTGCATCTCCCAGGGTTGTTTCCCTCAGGATTGCTCATGGGAAACCTGAGGGGTCTTTGACCAACGGCTCACGCATATGTTATTCTGCTACCAATTCTTAATTCAAAAGTCCGGAGAGCACACAGTTATTTTGAGTGAAGGGGAAAGAAAACATGATTTTTGTTAGGAAGTGAAGTACTGGAAGTTCCTTGATGGCGTTTCCTTCAAGGATGACATGATGCTGTCTGGGGGCAGCTCTGGAGCCTGGACTTTGCTAGCTGTGGAGGGCACATCTGAAGTTTTGGCATACATCCTTGGGAAAGGACCAGCTCCCGTCGTGCTGCCTGGGGACTCCACAGACCAGCGGGCATGCAGCCACGGTGCCAGCAAACCCCGGCTTCCCAGGCTCCGTGTGGCAGTGGGTGTTTGATGGTATCAGTGATGCAAGCTGTTGTCACATATCCAACACCAGCAGAGACATCAGTACCCAGAGGGATATTGTTTTTAGGATCGAGGCACTAGATGGGTCTGAAAAGCTCAATCGTACCAAGACATCTGCACAAGTCACTTGGGGACCCACAGCTTTGGAGATGTCCTTGATCTCTCCTATTCTTTTCCCATAGGATATTCATCTTTTCCACCAAAGGTGGGGTGCTTTTTCTGTGGAGATACTTGTGCAATTAGGGTAAAGGGGGCAGGAGAGGCTGGCTGTGGTTGAGGGGGTCACACTCAGCTGGGTCTTCCCATCCCACACAGAAACCTGGGGTCCTTGGCCTCAGAGGGTGGAAAGGGGTTATTCCAGGGAGACTGTGGCTCTGGTCCAGCACCACACTGTCCGTAATCGCTGTGGTTTGGAAGGCAGCGATTTTGCATCCTCTCGGAGCTTTCATATCTCTGCATCTTTGCATCTTTGATAACGGACCCTGATTCCACATGGCAACAAACAGGGCCTGAGACCCTGAGAAATCCACTTTCTCCATGGCAGAAGGAACAAAACATACAATTTCTGACTTATGATATCACTTCAGAGAGTATCACTTCAGTGCAATATATATCACATGAGAATAATTTAAATGGCACACTAGAAAGCCTCATCTTGAATCTTTTCCTTCAGATTTTCCTCTGTTTTTTTCTGTTTGAGAAGCTACAAATATTTGTCTCTGCATATTCTGTTTATCACTCATGGCTTTGGGCATGCTTATCTGGTTCCCACCCTCCCTCACTAAACAAGTCTGTTTTTCTACTTATGGGCAATAACCTAACATTTTCCATGAGCTTTCTCCTGCAAACTCAACCCTGGGGATCTAAGTCATTGCTTGATTTAAAAAGAACATGGAAATTACGCCACTGAGTATGGATGTCACTGGGGCAAGGTGAGGGGCAAGGCAGCTTTTTGATTGCAACAGTCAGCTCTCTTGCCAAAGCGGACTTCTGTGTTCACCCTTTGCATCTCTTTCTTCCCCCTAATGCCCCTCTGTGGAAAGCATTTCTGGGATGGTGGACCTGGCTTCCTGTCAACTCAAAGGCACACGTTCCTCCTTCCTTCCTACACCTCTCTGCTGGGGAAGAGCCACTGGGCTTCATCTGATACGGGGATTCCTGGTGCTGCTGATCTCATGTCTGAATTCCTCCCTGAAGCTGTTTACAAAGGGGACCCCAAGGAAGGATCTGTAAATCTTTTCATTGACATCTGCTGGCATTTTTAAAGCATTTAGAGAACAATAACTTAGTGGAGCTTGGCTTCCCTTTTTACTACAGGACTGAAATGGGAACAGCTGTCTTAATGATAAAGGAACCGATACAAGACACATGCTTGGTTATTCGGTGCTTCTTTTTTGTTTAATTACAGAAAAGTTCCTCAAGGAATACAAGAAATGTGGTTTTTTACCTTTATACCAAAGCAGAACTGAGCTCAAGCCCATAACCAGCACAGAGAGGAATAGCCATGGGGCAGTGCCCCAAGGAATGGTGGTCCTCTGCCTGCTCCATCCCAGGGTGGGTGTTAGACTCCTTTAGAGTGTGTTTCACTTGCTGCATGAAGAATTTTCCCAGTTTCTGTTAAAGCAAATCCACTGGCTACGTGAAAATTTCCACAGAAGAAAAGCAGATTGCTTTGAAACTCTACAGCGGGATGGACCTAATAGTTGCAAGATTCAAAAGAAACAGAAGTTGAACAAAGAAAGCAATTCTAAATCACCACTTAATCCATTGCATTTTAAAAGTCCAATAACTTTGTAAGAGAGTATATACTGTCTCAATTCTTCCATCTGCCACTGGAAATCTTTACCCCTTTAAAAGCACAGTGCAGCTCTTTAACGATGTTGGAACAATCGAAGCTGTAACACCTTGCCGTACATTTAAATTGTTCATATGTTGTAGTCCGCTTACACCATCACGGGATATTTTAAAACTATGCAATTGTAATGAATAACTTTAGGAAAATAAAATCTGGCTTTGGCACTGAAATTAAGATGGAAAAAGTGCATGCCACAGAGCACCTGATGCTAGACCCAAAGGTTTATATAGGGTAGAAATCCTCTGCTTCGGTAAACTGACATCCTATTTCATTACTACACATGAAAATCACGTATTATTGGTGGTATTGTTAGTATTAAGGAAACACAAAACCTCCTGGTTTGGGATTGGAAATCTGCATGTACCAGTTTTCTGAGACACCTTCCCCCTGAAATACGGCCGATGGAAGCAGTGCTGCAGAGCTCTGCTAGAATCATTGAGTCAAGCAAATGACGGGACCTTGCACAGGCAGGAATAGATGGAAATCTTGACAAGACCATATATGCTGCTGAACTGCAGACTTATTCTCTAGAAGTAGATTCTATGATTCTGTGATTATTACTCCAGAATGGTGAACTTTATTTGGTGTGTTCTGGAGTAGAACACAAACATTTTTCTATGCTGAGTAGAAACATATTCAAGTTGATCAGAAGTTTCTTCTACCCATCTCTGGCCCTTCTCTAAGTTTCAGCAAAGAACTTCAAGTCACTGCAGGTATAATAAAAACTAAATCCTTTACTTCAGCGTTGGTAGAAATTTCATTATAAATAGCATTCTGTAATTTCATCTGGAAGTGATTCAAGCTGTTGCCTCATGCATAATAGTAGTAATGCAAGACCCAGACCAAGCCAAGGAAACTGCTTACTTAATGTGAGTGAACACTAGGGATGAGTAGACACACACTTGTTTTGAGAAATTCTTGCTTGTACAGTGTAATTTTTAGAATCACCACCTCTCTTGGAAATTAAAAACAGCACCAGTGAGAGCTTGCTTTATGATAGATACTGATTTAGGTTAGGGATGTGAGCAGAGCTTGCGTTTAGGTCCCTGACCTGAATCCTTGTTTCCGGTCTTTGTGCCTTTGACTCCCTTTCATAGGTGAATCACTGATAAAGCTTCTGTGAGAACAGCATTCCAATTTATATTCTCACCTCAACTTCATGTTCATTGATGCTCTGGATCTAATTTCAGCTGTGCAGTTGATTTACTTGACCCTGATGGAAAAGTTCCACATGTTTTGTTTCAGTACAATGGATCTGGAGACTTGTAAGGGCACTTAGCTTGCTCCAAGAGGCCGTTGGGAATACCTGGGCTGGGGATAAGTCTGGGGTATAAGTTACTGAGCAAAGGCATGTCCACCTGCCTATTAACCTTATTTCTTGAACTGGACATACACAACTGTGTGATATTTGGGTTCAGACTTGGTTTAGATCTGGTCTGATTCTTCCCAGGAGGGTGTTTTTAGCAATCAGGTGTGTAAGGTCCAGTAGCTCAATGCACTGCTGAAACCCTATTTCATTCTCTTATTCCTCCTTTCATTTGACTATGGTTCCTTTCTTTTACACAAAACCAAATCTAGCTAGGGTGTAAGTGAAAACACAATTTGCATCTGGAAAAAGAAAATAGGTAGTGAAGTTACGGCTTTATAGTGGTAAATGTGCTAATTTAAAGATAATTTTTGGCGTAACCTGCCTTGCATGTGACAAGTGTGGAGTGCAGGTCCTGGGCAAACACCAGGACAGTGCTGTGCTGTTGCTTCAGTTGGGGTATTTTTCCACTGCTTTTTGCATGTCGAAAATGGACAGTCAGGCTAGAAAATTATTTTATTTAATAGTTGGGTTCTCAGAAACCAGATTTTGTGCTAAAGACTGAATGTCAGTTCAACCAGTGATCTGATTTTATTGTTTATTCTGATTCTGATTTTAGTGTTCTTACTCTGAAATGCTGAATAATACTTCTAAATTCCAGAGAATATAAAAAAAAAGATTTCTATTAAAACAAATCAAGGCAAATTGGTTTGTTTGATTAGCTGTGCTGATTGGAGCTCACACTAAATTACAATCAGCTATTTTTCTTCTCTGCAGGCTACTTGGTTTGGCCAAAACTGAAGAGGTCAAAGTCATGTTAAAATCAGAAGTCCGCTCACCTGGAAGCCGATGAGTATAGGCTTGAAGAGAGCTACTAGGAAGATGACTCAAGCTATGTCAAGAGTTCCCTGTTTTTGGTGAGATGGGAGAGGTGCCAGTAACTGCAATTGGTTGTACTATTTCTGAGGAATGATTAATCCCTATGTGGGATGTTGTTTGCAACAGGAAGGGAGAGGCTATGTGGTCTATTGACTGCAAATATTGTACCGT
Source organism: Eurypyga helias (assembly GCF_000690775.1). Taxonomy (NCBI): domain Eukaryota; kingdom Metazoa; phylum Chordata; class Aves; order Eurypygiformes; family Eurypygidae; genus Eurypyga; species Eurypyga helias. Next base: position 26,112 of record NW_010234256.1, read on the forward strand.
TGAAAAGGGAATGTTTCATTTAAAGGTTTCTGTGTGCAATTTGCCTGAAATAGTTTATACTGTTGAGGAAACAGGATGGCCCACAGGGCAAGGTGTGCCTGCTGCTACCTACACAGCAGTATTTATAGGGGGGTCATTTAAATAAGCAATGCATAAATGACACTATAATCATTATTTTTTTCTTCTGAAGCAGGTAAGTATGTCTCTGAAGTCGTGTACAGCCGACAATACTCAGCAGCTGGCAAGTGCCGGTCATTTTGAAGACAGGTGAAACCTTGGAATCAAGAGGGAAAGTGATTGGTTTTCCTTCCTTTTAAATTGGAAATTGCATTAGGTTTCTTAGAAATTAGAATATTGGGTCACCTACTCCAATCCAGTTTTAAAACCAGTCTCTTCCTGGAACTGATTGAGGACCAACTGGGTATGATCCATCACTCTGGCCTCTGACCAAAGATAAGGACAACCCCAGTTGGTCACTTGATGGCATCTACAAAAAATGAAAGTCAATTTGCTATCTAAGAAGGTTTTTCTCATTGTGTGACAGAAGACCATGGTTCTTGTGGTTAGCTTTCTTGGGCATCCTGAACTCCACAGCCAGAAGATTCAACTTAGTCCAACATCTCTAAGAATCAGATTGGACTGACCAAGTACTTGGTTCCTTGAAAACATTGTTCTGTGCCTGACAGGGAGCCTCTCAGTAGAAATGGAATGACAGCAGGTGTTGGGAGTTGTCATACCCCTGTGCATCCAGAGATTCTGTCTGGGGGACAGGAGGGTGGGTTGTTCTGGCTCTCGCATTCTTCAGCAGCCCCAGCCCAAACAGTATGAGGCACTAAGAGGCACTTCATGCTCTTTGTAGAGTCAATTTGGATAGTCCATTGATATTCTGAATTGGCAATTAGCATCCAAAAGAGACATCAGGGAATGCACCTTCTCTTTGTTCCCTTTAGCCCTAAAGCTCCTATTTACTTCTAAGTGCTGTCAGTGTAATGGCACGTTTGCATCACTCATTAAATACAGTATCATGAAGTGTTCTGAAAGGGCTGTTGGAGAGTTGTTTTGGCTTCTCCAAGCCAAGAAAACATTTTTGTTTGTTTTCTACACTCCTTTTTTTTTTTTTCCCTAAACTTCTACACGAGAGATATTGGCTTTATGGTTTGTCATGTTAACATTTGGACGTTTAATTTCCATATTCTTTGCCTCTTCACTCTAGGCAAAAGCTGCTCATATTTTGCAACATTCCTGAAGCAATAAAGCTTCCTGAAGTTGGTCAAAGCTGCTCGCCCACACTCATCTCTGTTAGGTTTTCGTGAGAGGCTTTTCTACATCTTTTTCATGATGGCCATCAGTATTAGGAAACATGGATCATTGCTGAGGACGGTGGAGTTCGGGACCAGCTGCAGAAGGGCAGCAGAAGGGGTATTATAAATGCTGAAGTACTGGGAAGTGGCACTGATAACTAAACCTGCAAATCACAAGCCCTCATTGGTATTCTGTGACCATCTAGCTGCTCATATTTTGCAACATTCCTGAAGCAATAAAGCTTCCTGAAGTTGGTCAAAGCTGCTCGCCCACACTCATCTCTGTTAGGTTTTCGTGAGAGGCTTTTCTACATCTTTTTCATGATGGCCATCAGTATTAGGAAACATGGATCATTGCTGAGGACGGTGGAGTTCGGGACCAGCTGCAGAAGGGCAGCAGAAGGGGTATTATAAATGCTGAAGTACTGGGAAGTGGCACTGATAACTAAACCTGCAAGTCACAAGCCCTCATTGGTAATCCAGCTTCGGCATGGATGGATTCTGTGACCATCTGCTTTGCTTCTGGTTTGGTTGTTTCTTTTTTTTTTTTACTTCTTAGGCTGTGAACAGGTCACTAGCAATTAGTGAAGGAGCTCACCAGGCCCTGTCAATACGGCTGAAGGTAAGCAAGGGTTGGATGCCTAGCTGCTTACAACCAGACATCTGCAGAGGTGCCACAGATCTGGCATGCAGCACTGGCAGAATATTAAGTCATGGGTTGGTTTTCCCAGGTCTTAAGGGTAATCATCCCTCTGGTTTTTGATCATTTAACTCAATGGAACCTGTAAGAACTGCTGTAAATAAATAAAATAGAAAATAAGCAAAACCAAGAAACCCCAACCACCGGTTCTCTGTTGCTAAAGACAGTGAGATCATGTGCTCAGTCTCCAGTGACTCACCCCAAGGGAGAGCAGGTCCGCTCTCAGCCCTCCTTAGGGCTCCGTGGGGCAGAGGTCAGGTCTGCATTCCTCTGGCCGTGTCTCCTGAGAAACGCAGTGTCCATCAGCTTTCCTCCGACTCTCCTTGTGAAGCTTGCTGGTGCTGCTCCATGGCTGGGGACCCTGTCTGGTGGTGTGTCCCCTGGGCTGACACGGCAGGAGCAAACCCAAGGGAGCGTGTGCCCAGGGTTCCTCTCTACTGACTGTGAGGTTTCAGCTCAGCACTTTGCACTGGGCTGACGTCCTGCCCGTTGCGGGCTGGGACATCCCACTTCTCCAGTTCTGCATGTGGCCCTGGCTTTAGCTCCTACTAATGCAGGATTTCCCTGGTGTGTTCTGACTTCGTGTGACACCCGTCAGGGGCTGGAGGACTCTGCCAGACCCCTGTGTTTCTGCCAGGCAAACCCACCTGAGAGATGTTTTCTTATCTTCACGCCTGATTAAATACACGTCCTCTCCGATTCATTGACGAGATAAGACGACGATAAGAGTAAATAGCAAAAAACCCCAAACTTCCCATGTTTCCCCTAAGGTCCCTTTTCCTATAGCAGTGTTTCCACAGAAACATCTCGCAGCGGCACACTAAGCAAAAAAACTGAGCCAGGAATAATGAAATGAGAGACGTGTTCTTTGCAAGCCAAAGGCAATTAGGCTTGGTAAATGCAACATGAGACAAGGGAATTATTTATGGTTGTATAGAGGCTTCAGTCGAGGGAGTAGCTCTATCTTACAGCCTTCAAATAACACAGTAAAAGAAAGAAGATAAGTTTGGTTGTGACACTTGGTGGTCCCTGCAGGGTGGCAGGCTGCTGGAGACGTTGTTTGTTAAAGGTCAAAGCAGACATTAATATCGCTATTCAAAAAGGGGGGGAGAATGCTCCCCACTTCATAGCTCTCGACAATAATTTGCTGAGGTTGGAATTGATCCAATTGTCGGTTTTTGCATTATTTTAACCAAATTTTTAACCTGTGGTATGTTTAGAATTGTGAGTTGGGATGGTGCTTAATGCAAAAGAAGCAGAAGGGTAAAACAGATAATTTTGTGGGTGGTTTTCCCCTCTGCCTATTCAACAGAGCATTTTTCCCTTTGCCTTTCCAAAAGTTTCTCTGCTTTTTTTTTTTTCCTCCTTTTTGCTGATCTAAAAGATATTCTGGGGGAAACTACCTTGTAAAATTCAAAAGCTTTTATGTTTCTTTTTTTTTTTGGGTTTTTTTCTGATATATTTCCCAATTCTTTCTCATTTTCTCGTTTCATTTTTTATATGTTCAGGGCTCTCAGTTGTAAGCTTCTTCCTCTGACAAATAACGTGAGTCATTTTCTGGCTTCTTGTCAGCAGCAAAAGTATGCATAAAGCTAACAAATAACTCCTCCACGTTGTAATAACTTTTCCTTCGAGGTTTGCAATGTTTGTTCGTTGTCATTCAGTATGAACTGGATGTTGCGGTACCAAAATACGGACACATTTGGAGGGTAATAAATCCATTGTAATTATACATTTTATTTCTCTGTGGCATGTTAGGTGCTTCTGTTCAGTGGTTCAGAAATGTTTACAGAAAGCATGTCATTAACTAGAGTTCAGGATCTAATGTCGAATCCTAGGTTGAATGAAGGTTCTTTTCACCTTTTCACCTAAGAATAAAATCTTTTCACCTAAACCACTAATCCTAATGACCCACTGAGATACACTGAGTTGGGTATTTTTCATGGAAGCACCCTGTTTTAGAGTAAAACTTGGTTTTAGGTAAGGGAATTTAAATGAAAAATATTTGTGGGGGAGACATTTTGAAACATCAACACTGGAAAGGAAAAATATTTCTGTAGAAATTACAAAAGTTTTTGTTTCACCTTTTTCAAAGAAAAAAAATTCTTGGGTGTCTTTATTCAGTGAACTTCTATATTTTTAGTTTTCATCACATTTTAAGGTAGAAAACCCAAATGTCAGAAATTGCCCTGGGGTGGAAGTTCTGTTTACAAGTGTGGTAGACCAGGGCTTGAAGGCCACAACTCTCAGTGTTCCCATCACTGAACTTGCTTAGAAAGAAAACCGTGCTTTGTGAGAATTCAGCTTGTCATTGCCTCCTTGCTTCAGTCGTCTTGTCTGTTTGAAGGTTAAAGTGTTTCAAACCCCTGAGGACCTTCACCTGAGGACTAAATACAGAAAGAGGTTTATATTTTACTTCGTGTTTAGTTTGTAGGGTGGAAGCATTTTTAATCTCTCTATGCTTCAGCTCCCATCTCCTGCCCACTGGCTGCCCCATTCCTTCTCCCCCATTTCCATGCAATTCTGTGCTGTGCTTAACCTCCTCTCTCCTCCTTCTTTGCCATGGTCAACACACCCCTTTGCATCGTTGTCTGGGCTCCAGCTTTAACAAACAAGTTCTTAATTTTGTTTAAGGGAAGGGGGAGTGTTTGAAAGGACACACTGGGGCCCCAGATGAGAGGTCCTGCTGATGTCTATGGTGCTCAGTCCTTGGGGTAACTGCAGGGAGTCTGTCTCTCTCTCTGTGCCGAGGAGATGGACATATGGGGCCCCAAGGTCTTAATTTCCTTGTTTATTGTGACTTTTGTCAACACACTTTATTTAGTGACTCAAAACACAAACATCTTAGGGATGCATGTCTTGAAATATTTTGTCCTTTAAAAAATATTTGAGGACAAAATTGATAGCAAGGAGCGGGTCAAGGCTTATGTGCGTGAACACTTGGTCAGTTTAGGCTAAAACGAGACAGAAAATGGGAGTCCTTCCCACATCCTTATGTCTCTTACAGCATGATCAGTGCTCTGCTGAGCCTGCCAGTTTTTGCATGCCAGTTTTACTGTCAAGGCTCAGCAGTGTTCTCCTCAGGGCAGCGCTGAGCGGACAGAGCTTCTCTGTTGGTCCGGTTTGCATCTCCCCCAGCTGCCAGTGGTAAGGGCAGACGTGGGGTGCAGGTGGTCCAGAGCCACCAGCCACGCTGCTGTGCAGCCAGCCCTCCAGCAGTCATCCAGACTTTGCTTACTGCATTGGACAGTCTGTTCTGATGCAAATCTTCCCCAAAATAGACCTTCAGTTCAACATCCAAAACTCCCAAATGAATAACAACCTTAAAATCATACATATAAATCATACATATAAATCATAAAAGGATTTATGGCTCTGTCAGACATTGTTTAAGAAGTTTCTATTTTGAGGGAATTTGGGCAAATAAAAGAAGATCACCAAGGAAAAAAAAAAGATACTTAATCCTGAAGCTTCCTATTAAAAAAATAACATTACTTGAAAAATTCAGAGCATAGTCTGTGTAAAACTCCCAAGGGACAGGAGGTGAGTCTGTCCTGCCACAAGCCCCAGCCCTGAAGTCAGGCTCCTCTGTAACGATTTTCCCTCTCCTCTCTCTGGTGGTGCTCCAAGAAGGAAAATGCTTCTGGCCGTGGCATATCGCTGCAGAGGCTCCTGTTGCAGGGCTGCTCTCCTGGGAGCAAGAGCACAGTTTTTATGAACAAGCACAGTTAAACACAGATTTTTCTGTTTGCTAATTCAGCTCTTCTCCCAGTTCTCTTGAGTGCAGAAGTTGCCAAGTCTTCCCTTGCGTCAAAATATTTACAGGAGTGATCTTGTGCCACATGACGGCATTTCTTGTCCCATAAGCCAGGGTCAAGGGTGTAACGCCGTCATGCCTTGACATCATACCCAGATGAAGTCCAGCTAGGAATAAACACTGTCTAAAACCACTGTGCTTTCCTCGGATGGGGTATCTCCGTGCCCAGGACACACAGCAGCAACAGCTGGAGTTTGCATTTCCCACTGAGCTGGGTGAGGGCAGCCATGGGCTGATGTGAAGTCAGCTGCATCAGTGTGGAAACCTCCTCTGATGCCAATGGGATTGCGTGAGAGAGGATCGGGGTTTCTCTCTGGGTGATGGCCCTGCGGGCTCCAGCAGCCTGTCCCGCCTGGGTGAGTGTGGCTGATGTGCAGTCTCTCCTAATACTCATGGGAATGTTATTTAGGGGACTTCAGACGGCTTTCTTGAACAGCCCCTGGTAATTATTCACTGGCACACATCTCTCCTACTTGTTGCAACAGTTAATGAAGGTGGTTCCTGCCAGTAGTTTTCTCCTTGGAGGCCCAGCGATGGCACGACAATGTGCAACACAGTCTGATGTCTCCTCAGTTTTGTGCTACTCCTGGCTCAGCCCCAGGCACCGGTGATGGAAAACAAGGAGGAAATACGGATTGCCAAAAGTAAATCAAGTCACTTTGGTAGGTAATAAATGCTTCTTAAAAGTTCACTCGCATCACATCACATCTTGAAGTTGGGACAGGTATTTAGTACCCTAGGAAACTGCAAGTGGGATTTATGGCTGCCCCTGTGACTCCATAGGTTTTGTGGGAGGCTGGGGAAGCCCTGACCTCTGAAAGGCTCACTCTCCCCACAGGCTTTGGGTAGCTGCCTGGCTCCACGTGCCCCCCCACCTGAAAACTTCTCAGTGGTACTGCTCCCCATTACCTCGAGCTGGCCCGAAGACATTGCAGCCAGCTTGCTGGTGACTCTCTGGAGTAAGACTGTAAAATGCTGTACCTAATTAGAGACTTTTGCCCTGCATGGGTGATAATAAGTCCAAGAACAAAGACGGATGACAGTAATCAAGAACTGGATCAATAACTTTAATCCTAGAGCAGAGACAACCCATATTAATTCAAAGTAAAACCCTCTAGACTGAGAATTTAGTGGCTAGAAAAAATTGCTTTTGAAAACTCATTTGTTCGCTTTTTCTGCTCCTAGTAATGCAATGTTTCTAGCAGACTATGGATTCCTTCCTCCTGAGAGGAACATTGCCAACATTGTCTCCAGCTTCCCTGTGGAGACAGCCAAAAACTGGGTATGGGTGCGGGGACATGCATGGCAGCTTTCCTGAGTGCAGTGTGTTCCCCCCAGCAGAAGGTATTTTCCGGTGACAACAGGCATTCCCAAGGATGATCTAAAGATGTGTTTGCTGCAGGGCCAGCTGGTGCCAGCCCCATCCTGGTGCCTGGGAGGTGAGCTGGAGATTTCCCACTCCAAATGTGTTTCCACTGCCGATGACTGACTGTCAGGGAACCCAAGTGAAGGTGCAGGCTCTGTGCTGGCCCCGGAGGAGACTGGGCTCGGTTTTCCCAGGCTCCTTCACCTGCCTGCTCCTGCTGCTCACTTGGGCGATGCTTGTCGGTGGCTGGAGGTGGGTGGATGCAGAGCAGGGTGACGGCACTGCCCACCTCTGACACAGCTTGTGTAGGAGGGGACACTCCGCACAGTCGCTGTGAGACCGGCTCCATGGGTGGGGGCTCTCACTAGCCTCTGGTCAGCGACCCCCCTCCGGGAGCCAGGGGACAGGGAAGAGGTTAGGGTACGAGTGGGGGACCTTGGAAGACCTATCTGATTCCCTTTTCTTTCCCCACCACAGATTTCCTGTGTGACTCCAGATGAGTCATTTAATGTCTCCATGGTTCCTCATTTCCAAAAACAGACATTCCCTATCTCATAGGAATGATAGAAGGATAAATACGCTAATGAGTCTCGATACTCTTTCGATGTAGACTGACTGAGTCCAGTTAAATCAGTACCTCCTCTGAGTAAACAGCCAGAAAAGGTCATGATTTTCTGGGAATACATCAGTCATTCCTAAGAAAACAAGTAATAATTTGGGTGTCTGCATCAGAGCACATGGTGGTGTTCGGAAGTTGGTTGTAATAACTAATTCCATTTGTCATGTCTAGGACATTGTAGTTAGGCTGTATTGCATGGTACTGCTTTAGGTCCTTGAATGCATAAAGGGAAGGCTGTAAAGAGGGAAAACAAAAAGTAAATTATAAGTAATACGTTCTCTGATGTAAGCAACAAATAATCTTGTTGAGAGCACGGAGCTCACTTGTGACGGGAGGGACTTTTGACAACTGTGGATGGGGACGAGGCCATCGTTTGCAAGGAGGGTGCAGAAATCTAACGTCAGGTTCTTCTTCACCACATGCAAATCAGAGCAAAAACGCAGGCAGAAAAGCAATTACAGAAATGGGAACCTGCCTGTGGCTTGGAGGCTGGGCTCATGCAGTGGGGGAGAGGGATCCTAGACATCTCAGAAGACTGTGGAAAGCACCCAGGCAGTGCTTACGCATGGCGCTGTGGTTTTGCTAACTGTTGTATTTTCCTGAAGAGGAGGGTGCAGTACAGAGCAACTGAGACAGAGCCTGGGCTGAAATCGGGAAGTCCTCCCAGGGCAGTGACAAGTGCAGGTGGGCTGATGGGGTGGCTAACGAGACAGCTAATTAATGAGACCTAATTGACTCCATTAGCCCCACCTTGCTCTGCTCCTGCAGGTGTCCTCATTGGAAAGGAAGATGAAAGGGGGAGTGAGAAAAGAAGGTGGTTGTGTTGGGGGTGGGTTGTTGCAGGATGGGGGAGGTGTTGGGTGTGCAGTAGGTACTTTAGTGTGTAGTGGGGCTCAGGTGTCTGGATGTGCTGACCTCTGAAGGTATGGAGGGAAACTGAGGCATACTGTATTTTTGGGGTGGTTGTAAGGGAAGTTGAGGTACCCTGGCTGCTTATGGTTTGGAGTCTGGGTTTTTGTGTGGTGTGGGGTTTTTTTGTTTTCTTTTTTTTTTTTTTTTAACTAGTTATGTCTCCTTCAACTGTCTGAGTAAAAACCATTTCAGTAATGCAATAGCTCATGCTAATGCTTATGTGATGCTTTTCCTGTTGCATGTGACTCTGAGTTGTGTTAGGGCTTTGCTGCTCAGCCAAAGACTTCCTTTGGTCCTTATCCACACAAAGAATCAGTAGTGATGACTACAGAGTGAGTGAGGAGATGTCGTTCTACCTCCTGAGTGTATTGGCATGATTTCTGAAATTCCTTGTAAATCCCTGCTGTGTGGGAAGGCTGTCCTGTGATAAATACAGCCTTCTGCCATGCTCCTCCCTAGTCCCTGAAGCATGGCTCTCAAAGAACTGCAGGGTGGGCTCCCAGCCCCCCCTGGTTCTGTGACTGCCTGTCCCAAAGTGAACAGGGAAAAAATGTAAGAAACATTTATAAAATAAGTAAGAAAGATTATGAAGCTTGACAAGGCCAAGTGCAAGGTCCTGCAAATGGGTCAAGGCAATCCCAAGTACAGGGTGGGTGGAGAATGGCTGGAGATCAGCCCTGAGGAGAAGGACTTGGGGTGCTGGTGGATGAAAAGCTGGACATGAACCGGCCGTGTGCGCTGGCAGCCCAGAAAGCCAGCCGTATCCTGGGCTGGATCCAGAGCAGCATGGCCAGCAGGTCGAGGGAGGGGATTCTCCTCCTCTGCTCTGCTCTCATGAGACCCCCCTCCAGTTCTTCATCCAGCCCTGGGGCCCCCAACATCAGAAGGATATCAACAGTTTGGAGTGAGTCCAGAGGAGAGCATGGAGATACTACGAGGGCTGGAGCCCCTCTGCCATGGGGACAGGCTGAGAGAGTTGGGGGTGTTCAGCCTGGAGAAGAAGGCTCTGGGGAGACCTTATAGCACCTTCCAGTACCTGGGGGGGACTTTTTAAAAGGGCCTTTAATGACAGAACAAGGGGTAACGGGTTTAAATTGAAAGTGATCTTTAAGGTCCCTTCCAACCCAAACCATTCTGTGATTCTATGATTTTTGCTGAAGAGACAGATGGGAAAGCCCATAAAGGGGAAAATAGTGACAAGCTGACAACGTCCTGGCTGATTTCTCTTTTCTCTCTGTTTCACAGACCAGAGATTAATGCCTTCTAACAATGGGGTAGATGGCAGGGTAAAAGGAAATAACACTTGTTCAGTGGTATATTTTATTGCAGTCTGGGAGCTATCTGACACAATTACTTACTCATGATCTCTTTGAGTAAAGATGTCCTAGTAGCCCCTTTGACAGGGTACTGGTTAAAGTCCCTGCTCACTGGAGGATAGCCTCGCATGGTGCAGTAAGCCAACCAGTCTTGATAATTAGCATCCATCTGAATTCCTGTGGCTTCAGGACCAGTCTTGTAACCGAGAAGGTTAACCACCATATCCATATGGGAGGGAGAGTGCATGTTCTTATGGCTTCTGATGAGGTTTCTTTCATGTGGTACAGGTTGCTGAATGATAAACAGCTGGAAACATGAATGCTGACACACAACTGTCATGTTCCAAAGCTTTGGCCAAAAACGAGACTAGACTGATCTGGCATCTCCTGTGTTCCAGGTGAGTGCTGCAGCCCCAGGCTCAAGGGCTGTTCTCATCTTCAGGCTGAAACGGGTAAGAGTGCTCTTACGCAGTGGGCAAAGTATTTAAGGACTCTGCCACAGGAAACTGAAGGAACAAATAACACTCAATGGTTTAGAAAGTGGTTAGTCTGTTCATGGACCTGTTACTCAGGAGTTTAATACTGAAGGGAGTAGGTATGGATGCACCCTCGTAAACCATTGCTGTGGTGGATGTGAGTGTGGATGCAACAGGATAGGAAGGAAATGAAACACCCCCATGTTCTACCTAAACAGCATCTTCTGCTGCTGTTTTTCAAGAACTGTCCTCAATGAACCATAAATTTCATATTTTAGGAAGTTTCCTATGTCTTTAAGGGTCTTCAGTCTCTGAGTTATTGGGAGAATGCTCTGTCTAGGTTACTGACTGGTAGTATGGCTTGTACCAATCCCAACAGGCCTGTTGGGAAGCATGGGCTATGTCTGGACTGCTTGGCAAAGACCACCCTGTGATTCCTGCCCACTCCCTTGGCGTGTAGTTCCCTCCCCTGGAGACCAGGGGAGGGGTGAGATGGGGTCGTGAAATGGTTCCCTCCCAGGCCTGACTCTGACGTATGCTTTCGGTGCTCGCCGGTTGTCCGTAGACTTAGCAATGTTCTTGGCTCCTGCAGTTCCTGTGGTGTAGAAAGCTCCAGTTCAGAAGAATCGCTTTCTAGTGGCACAACCCTTGGAGGGAGCGTCAGGGCTCCAAGAGCCTCTCTGGAGTGTGGTTAAGCCTTTTGTGAAGGGACCTGTGTGCTAGAGGAACCAGCACTGTGAGGACCCTGACTGTTTCCGACATTCCTGGGGACAAACCCTGGTTTTGAGTGGAGAAACCTTTTCTGAGAACTTCCATTAAAGCTGCTGTCTCCTCGTATCAACCTCTCCTTCTGGCAAAGTGATGTTTTTGGAGATGAATCCTGAGCTGCATGCACTGCCCACTGACAGTGCTGTACTTCTAATAGATTAAAACATTCCTGGGGTTTTTTTCCTCTGGGTGGAAGGGGGTTGCTTACCCACAACCTGGGGAAAGTCACTGAAGGTGGGATATTCCCGGACGCTGGGGTAGTGATTCCTAAGGGCAATAAAGCTTATCAGAGCCCTTCAGAGAGGACTGGGTGAGTGTTTTGTGAAGCATGGGCTGAAGTTAGTCTTCTGCTTATTTCTAAGCTGTGCAAGCATAAAGATAAATGAATGAGCCCTCATTTGTTTCCCCCAGATCTGACATTAGACAGGCCTTAATGTACAATGAAGGTAAAATAGTCTGATTGGTATCCCTGCTGCAAAGGGGAAGGTGTCCTGTGAGGGAGCAGAGGAACTTTGAAACCTTTGGAGTTGGGGCATGCAGCTCCTGATGAAGGGTTAGTACAGGGGGTAGAGGGCAGAGACTATCTTGAGGTGCCACAACCCCAACAGAGGAAGTTGTTACCTTCTTAGCCCACCAGAAGATGAGCATAAACCCATTAATTATGCAGTCAGGACAGTTAGCTTTAGCATTTGAAGCTTTGTGTCCTGGCAATGTACAGGTTTAAAAGGGAGGATGTGGAGAAATGACATAGATCAGAACCTCTGAGCTTGAGGTGGCCCAGGAACCTGCCTGGTGTTCCTTGTCCCTTGCTCTAGGTGTGCAGTGCTCTGACTTGGGTTACAGAAAATACAGGAAAGGCAGTCCTTGCTGCCTGTCTCCAGCGTATCCACCGACTCGCTGCAGCCATGCCCAGAGCGTGCATGCCTCCTCTGGGATTTTCCAGAAAATATTGAGCAGGTCCTGGTGTAGCGTGATATCGCTTAGGAGATCCACCCTGTGATGCAGTAGGAATTTTCTAGGAGGAAATAACATGAAAATTCCTTGTGGCAACTGTGGCAGCACTCTTTGCTCCTTGCTTTGCTCAGTTACGTCCTGGGAACCTTCCACAAGAATAAATGAAGTAAAACCTCTTTAAACAACTGTGGTGTCCTTGCTAAGGTTACAACCTGAAAGCATTACCCCACCTTGTCTCCCTGAGGCAAGAAAATACTCCCACAGGAAGCTATGCTTGCCATAAAAATGGCTTGTGGGTATGCACTCGGCTTTGACTAGGTGCGTAAATGCCTTCTTGAAATTTGGAATGTAATTTAGAAGCTGGGGTAAGGAATAGCAGGTTTGCTAACCAGGAATGTAGCTAATGAATAAGCATCAAAGTCTGTTTATGACTGGTTTTGTTCTGTAATGGTGTGATATGCAGAAGATCAGTCATATGTTTTTAGCTTATGTGAGAGTTAGCTGCAGCTGATGGGTAAAAAAAAAAAAGGACCTTTTCAATCCTCCTTACCTCACCTTCTCTATTACGGAAGTATAAAGGGATGACATCTGAAGGTAAACTAATGAGATGCCACCATGCACAAGGCAGTGGTAGCAGGGCCCTAGGGACTGTCTGGTTTGAGTGCACCTAGAAATGTGTACAGATATTGGAGTTTTCCATATGCTGTAATATCTTTCCTACTTTCTCACCAGATAATTCAGTAGCAAAGAGGAACAGTCCCACTGCTGTAGAAAAAGTTGTTTCATATCTCCTTGTTTTTGTTCTAGAGATTCCCCTGATTTACATACAGATGTCCCACTTCCTTTTCTTCAAAAGTGAAGTCATCTTGCTAAAGGGCTAGGGCATGGGCAGCGCCTGCTGCTAACCGTCTCTTTGAAAGGGTGTCATTCTTCATCCTTTGCTTTCGGGCGCTGCTGAGAGAAGGGGAGTGTAATGAGCAAAATTCGGTTTGTGTGATTTCTCAGATAACCATGCCCTGGCAGCTGTTTGCTCCATTATGTCTTAATCTGTCTCTTCCACTTTGTTCTCTGCGTGCAGAAATGTGTCTTTATATCCTGTCTGCAAAGATTAACTCAAAACTCAGGAGATGTTGGTGTGCCTTTACAGTAATCAACAGGCTGGACCATCAGTCAGGGGCGATGAACTTCTTCCTCTCCTGGCATATAGGACAGTGCTCTAGTATTTAACTAACGAGTTTATTCTCATCAAATAATTGATTGACATGGATTGCTAAAGGAGAACATCCACATGGGCTGGTGCAATAGCCAACTTCAGGCTCTGGGAAATGCTGAGCTGCCTTTTCTGGGGATCACGAACAGCTGCCCACCCAACTAGGCATGTGTTCAGCTCAGAAACAAAATTCAGGGTGTGATTCCTACTGCTTAACCTCAGCTGCCCTGAGTTTCTAAGGCCTCTGGAATTAACAGAGAGAGATGGTCCTGAGAGAGTCAACGTATCCCCCTTAGATTTTTAGAAGAAGCCAGACTAACACCTGACTTCCAAACCGCAAGTTGGAGCCATCCCTGTAATCTTATCTGACATCCATGAACAAAATTAATCACTGAAAAAAACAGAATTATTTTTTTCCCATTGATGTTTCTACAGAAATAGAAATTTATGGGGTGGGTCAAATGGTTCCTATTGTGAGAATTAAGAACTCAGTTAATCCACAAAAAGTCCTGTTGTCTGAATTATAAATGTTGTTCTGCTCCAGTGTTCTGAAATTCTAAAGAAACCTCAAAACATAGTGAGGTTGTGCTAAATAATCTTCTTGTTGAGCAGAAAGAAGTTAAATGTGAGTTTTTAATTCTGCAGCAAAGTACATCATCTTTGGCATGCACTAGTTTTTTTGAGGATGGGGGGAGACGTCAATGAGAGTTAGGCACCTTTAAAAATGAAGGTGAGATTCAGCTATGTCTGGAGGAAAAAATTAAATCTGTGTGGAATTGAAAATTACAGTCCCGGTACTCAATCATATGCCACTGCAGCAAAATTCTTTAATTAAAACTCTTAAAGGCTCAGGAAAATATCTGAAACTTGTCCTCAGATGAATAGGTCTGTTCTTGAAATGTTAGGATTAATAATTTTCTGTGTGTGTATTCTGTATGTCATTAATAGCTCTGGGGAGACCTTATAGCACCTTCCAGTACCCAGGGGGGCTACAAGGAAGCTGTAGGGGGACTTTTTACAAGGATCTGTAGTGACAGGACAAGGGGTAACCCTTTCCTGGAGAGGGTGGGGAGGCACTGGGACAGGTTGCCCAGAGAAGCTGTGGATGCCCCATCCCTGGAAGTGTCCAAGGCCAGGCTGGATGAGGCTTGGAGCAACCTGGTCTAGTGGAAGGTGTCCCTGCCCATGACAGGGGGTTGGAACTGAACGGTCTGTAAGGTCCCTTCCAACCCAAACCATTCCATGATTCTGTGATATTAAAAAACCCCAAACCCCTACACACCTGAGAGAACATGTATAACATGCAATATGCAGTGCACACCAACCACTTTGGCAGGGGTAAATGTCTGCCCTTTCTGACTGTAAATATGAGCACTTGGTGGGTGCTTATTAGAATAAATCAAGACTCAGGGAAATAATATGAATCAAATAAAATACTTTTATTTTTCACTTTAAGACACAAAGCATGTCTTAAAGAACTACTTATAAACGTCATTTTCAGAAGGTGTCAAAACTATTTTTTAAAAGAAATAGCTGTTAAGTATAATAGATCTAAACTTCATACCATTTCTCATATAAAATTAAGGCTTCTATATGTACAGTACAAATAAATATGCAGCAAACATTTTCAGTGCCTTTTTGACGTTTTAACATAAAACTCTACAATCAAGAAAAGAACACAGCTTGATTTGTGCAAGAATGAGAGCATCTGGAACACTAGTTTAGTTCACAATTCAGCAATAAACACAAACAATCCTGACTTACGGTGCTTAATAAACCAGGTTATAACTTCTCGCGCAATGCCTGTCACGCTGCTCCAAAGGATTTAGCAATAATACTTATAAGGCAAAATTAATTTGGAACTGTCACTGGCAACAAACTTGGCTCCTGTTTCTGCTCTTTTGAAGAGATTCATACCCAGCTTTGGCACCAGGTCTCAAAAAGAAAGTGAACAATGGAGTTCTCCTTTCCTTTATGAACCTGAGAGATGCTGAGTGTGTTGGAAGACTTGGCCCTTCCATAGCTGCCTGTCCATGAGCTGCAATGTGTACACCACGGGACCTTCCTATGAGTTCAGGTCACTTCCACGTCATCTCAGCTTGTGCTCCATCCTGCAGGATGCTGCAAAGCTTCCATGCCCTGCCAGAGGGAATGCAAAGCTCTTTCCAAGAGCTGGACGTATGAACTGTGACACTGAACTTGTCCCCAGCTTGGAAAAGGGGTCTTCATGCAAGAACGAAGCTGGCAAGTAGCAGATCCAGCTGTGGCTGGGCATCTTGGCCAAAGGATGAGAATTGTGAATGCTAACCTTTCATGGCTAGTGCCCTACCCTGCACAGCAAATTTCATTTCGCTTCATCGTATGACAGCGAGGTTCTCCTTTCCCTCATGATACGTGCCCACGTATGTATTTGCTAACACTGAGTCCTATGGGGATTCTGCCCAGACAGTAGCTGGGCAGCTTCATCCAGCCATCTGAGAAAGTGAGTGCAGTGCTGTTATCACTGTCACTGAGTGTTGCTATTATCATCTTGCTCGCATTTAGCTAGAAAATACTATATACATCCCTCTGCAGCCCTGGGAGAGAAGCACCTCTGTTATCTCCACCTTCCCCAGCATGCACAGCTTTTCAGAAATGTGCATCTCTTCCTCCATCTCGTTAGAGAGGGAGCCTAGAAATCCATTAAGAATAGACACCTTCTGTGTGATAAAGACAGGCAAAAAGAAGCACAATCCTTGAGTAGAGAGACTGTATGCTGCTGCTATGCTGAAGGTGTAAGGACAGCAAGGCTCAGACTAGAATGTGGCTAAGGGTGCGCAGAGCTCTGCTACCTTCAAACAAGACTTTTGACATTCATCTGGCCACAATTTCCCAGCTGGGTTGTGCATGGCAGCCAGAAGCTGAGCTTTTGGAAACACTCAGTTCCCAAGCTGCCAAGACACCCTTAGTTATGGCTACAGACAGGGTTACCTGGCTTTTTGGCCAGATATCGATTTTTGGAGGTGACTGGGATGATGTGGTTCCTGTCTCCCTTGGGTGCTCAGCAAGAGCATCGCTCCCTGACTCAGTGTGCTGAGAGTACAGCTGCGATGCAGTTGCTGATGAACACTGCTTTTCCACAGCACTTTCTTTTCCAAAACAGACTAAAAAATAAAAAAAAGAGGGGACCAGCTGTTCCCCATGCTGTAAAGGGGAAAAGGGATTGAAAAAGAAAATCTTCTCAACCTTTACATTTTGCCTTTTGAAATGCAAGTCTCTGTAAGCTCCCATGGGAAAGGCTGAATACGAGCTCACTCTGATGAGGGACATCTAACAGTAGATAAAATAACAGTCTTTCACACATTAACATACAACAGGTTTTGTAGACATCAAACATTATCTGGTTGTATTAGCTGATCATTGTGTGCTATTTGGTTAGTGTTTTTGGAAGGGGACCAGGATAAGAAGTTGTCACATTAGTTAACTTGCATTTTTATTACTATAAAACTTGGAAACAAGAAGCTAAGTCAGTTCTACTTGTAAAGACACACATCAGTACTAAAGCACAAGAGAACATACAATTACTTATATGAAAATACACTACAGTAGCAAAATGCTATACTGGTGTCATACCCAGATCTGGGCAAAAATTCTTGACATTTTCTGATTCTTCTAAAGAATGAATTTTCTCCTCATTTCTTATCTGAAATGATGGGCCGCTCAGGAGATTAATAAAATAAAGGGCAGCGTGGTCAGTTACACAGAGGTGAAAAATGAGATTCCTTTAAAATTCTGAAATATGCATGTTGAAAATCACAAGTGAGTACCTTAATCCATTCCATTTGGTCTGTGATGCAGTTCAGCATAGCCTGGTAGGGTTCCTGTGTACCGGGGCTCTGGTCATCCTGATATCCACTCAACTCTTGCATCCAAAATCATCGCGGCAGCATCCTTTTTGTTGCTTGGGTTACGTTTTGCTAAGGAACACGACCTTCAGCTCTCTACCTCTAGACCCTAATCCTGCCAACATACGTGTGCTGGAGATGACCCATGTAAGCACTTCTTGATTTGGAGAGTTGCTCCTATAATGGTGTAGTTGAGGGTAAACACAGGCCAAATTTTTTATCCACTTTAATGTGAGCAACATATATTTTACTCCTCCCATACACCAAATAGGAAAACTGAGCTGGCTTTTACTATCCCCTTCAGCCACGTGCTCAGGACTAAGTACAGCACAAGTGTATGTTGGTAAGATTGGAGCTGTGATCCTTATAACTTTACTTAAATCTACTTCTGTGTCTATACGGAGAGATGGTTAATGCTTATTTACCAATATTAGTTTTTAAGGGGAAAGGAAACGGTAGGTAAGTGAACTTTTATGAATTTGGGTTATGTTTAGTGTTAGTTTTTTTGGGATCAAAGAGGTTAGGGAAGAAGAGAATTCCAAGGACTAAAATATTTTGATCAGACTTTAAAAAAAACAAGCAAACAAAAAAGTTATTTTTGTTCCAGTGGTTTTGTTCTGAAAAGTGCTAGATTCTTTTTTTTTTTTTTCCTGAAGAAATTAAGGGTCAAAACCTGAAATCATATATTTTTAACTCATTTAGCATGAGCTGCCTATGTCACCCATTTTCTCCAGCTTGGATTTTTTTCTTATAACTGTTTTAGTTTCACATCCACCCAAAACAAACCATATTTTCAGTTTGACACAGTCTGAAAGGTCACTTGTTCACATGACCAGATTTCATCATTTTCTCATACCGCTGAAAATGCTGATGCATGTGCATTTTCACATCTCCAGAAATTATTTATATTAAAGAAAATTTTCAAATTCAATAAACAGAAATTTCTGAGAACACTTCTTTCCTTATTGAGCTTTGGAAAAATCTGAGAATCCACAGCTTGGGTTCAGTGTGTTTGAGATATTTCCCTTTAAGCTTGACCTCTGTCTTACTTAAGTGGATATACTCTGACTTCATGCCACTGTCATCTGTGGAGGAATATCTGCTCTACAGTAGGGTCAGACCAGCCACTGCATACTTAGTATACTTGCTGGTTACTGTTACAGAAATATTATTAGCACTGAGAGGGGAAAAAATGGGAGAAAGCGACAATTTCCACTAGGGTCGATTTGCAGATTAATATGCCTGCACCACTTTAAAACAAGCAATGCCAGTTATATTACTTTATGCCACATAAAATGTGCTAGTGGGCTAAATGTGCTAAAAGCTGGCGTGTGTAACGGGGTGCAAAAGCTTGCTCTGACTGCACTAAATTAAGTATTTTTGTGTCATGGATCAAGAGACTCCCACCTGTAACAGAGCTGCAGCAGGCAATATTTTGCTTGTAAAATTTATCGTTAGTGTAGAGTGGACAGGGATTATGTGCCCTGTGGTAGAAAAGGCTCATTATTGCCAATGGGCTTCCTTGGATTTCTATGGAATATACACAAATATATATGTTTGCCTATATACGTGTATATATCTCATAGAAGGCCGTTCTATTATATGCCAAATACCATCATTCAGCACACCAGGCATTAAGGGATGACAACTTTAGATACAGTTTTTATGGAAATCTGCTGTCCAAGCCTACCAGGATTGCATTATGGCCTCAGGAGAACACTACAGCATTTCATTTGTAGAAATAAAGAGCCTTCCGAATTTCTGTTGGAACAGCCAGAATTTGCACACCGATTTTCTTCAAGGATAAACCAAATTCATCCTATGTACCACTTCACAGAAGCTTCCCTACCTAGGTGCTAAGAATCACCTGGATAGGTCACTTTTAAGCCTTCCCTTTATGAGATTTCCCACGTTGTTTCGTGTGCCAGTCACCTGAAGTGCTTTACGTGGTGGGCTGCAAGAGCTGCAGGCGTCATGTTTTCACAAATTCACATCCTATTTTGGGCACACAACTAAGGAATCAGAAGCTCAGAAGGACTCAGTGTGGGATGTTGAGATAACACTTTAGAAAATCTGAAAGATGGGAAGGTCTTAGGGTTTCCCAGGGAACAACTTTAACTTGAACTGCCAAGAGAGTGAGTTTTCACCAGATTTTACCGTGGTGTTGGGGCGTTCTGAGCGGTACAAACAGCCCTGCCAAGGAGCTGAATGACCAGACACCACTCCTGAGAAGTAAGGAGGCCCGGTCGCGTGTGCGAGGTGCATGGGGAATAATTGCTCCCGTTTCAGCTTAGAAGGAAAGGCTGAACAGGTGGAGGAAACAGAGGGGTAAGGACTTAAAGATGGAAGTGAATCTTGCTAATAAAGGCATAAGAGGATGTTTTGGCCAAGAGTGCTAGCAGGATCATAACCTTTACTTTCTGCCATCCTAACCTGTTCTCAGATGTCAGTTTTCTCTGTGCACTGGGGTGATCAGTGAGAAGACTCCAGACTCTTCTCAAGAGAGACGTTACATGTAGAAAATTAAATTCAGACAAAGAAGTGTCCTTATACCGCAGGGTCAGGGCCAAGAAGGCAGGAAGGTGCCTGTGGGAGAAAGGGATCAAGAGGACAGCTGAGATGTGGATGTGGGGAAAATGAAGGACAAGTCAAAGACAGAACTGGAAGCCAAACTGTGATGAGGTTTTGATGCAGGGACATTGTCAAGGTCTCCTGGATGGGCAGTGTTATAGAGTGGATCAACATCCAGTGACTAGACTCAAGGAGAATCTGGAAGCAAGAAAGACACCTGCTGAGGAAAGAAGGGCAGGGCAAGATGTGATGTGTTTAACGCTGTCTTGGTGTAGATAAAACAGCAAAGGATTAAGACCTCATACAGGACCTGGGCACTGCAGAATAAGGAAGGACAGCCAAAAAACCTTCTTTTCTGAGGTGATTTACTACACAAAAGTCCTGCTAGGTTTAAGAGGTATAGTCATGCTGTCATGAACGTGCTTACACCAAGACATGAAGAGGCAGAGATCCTGGTGTTGCCTGGATCTCCCACCTCCTGCTCTGCTCCTCTCCTCCCTTCACCCCCTGTCTCTATGGCCTTTCTCTATGCGCTGTTTCAGCTGTGCTACTGACTTTTCCTTGTTCTCCTGCTAGGAAGAGGCTCGCTGCGGACAAAGCAGCCTGGTCTCACTGCTGGTTGGGCTGCAATATCACACATGGCCTGTTGTAGCTGTGCTGTCTGCACCAGAGAACTTCTGCCCATTTGAGCTCTTCAGCTACAACCCCCCATCCCCAGCGCTACCTATTCCCCAACCTCAGTGCCTCCCTGACACTAGCAGTGTGCTTTTGGGTCCCACGGTGGCTTTGAGTGGAATCGTTAACTAGGCAATCAAGACTTGCTGTCACTAATGGCCAAGAAGTGGAAACTGGAGGAAATCCAACAAAGTGAGGCAGGAAAGAGAAAGTTGCAGAGAGTGAAGCCTGGTCATTGCAGAATGGCTGGGTGGTAGGTGCTCAGATGTGAGACCTATTGGCAGTTAAGAGTGTAAGGTCCAAATCTACGAGGACATGACTTGAGTCATTGTCAGTGATGTATTTGTTGTGGGAGAAGTAAAGCTGGGGAATTTCCCTGAGAGACAGTAAAGTCTATGAAAATAAGTAAGTGCAAGGTGGGAAGCTAAACATTCCTGAGCTCCACACCTGGCTGTGATCATGTCTTTGGATCTTTTGACATTGTGTAGGGACTAGTGGTTGCCAACCCTCACCCATGGAAAGGCTGGGCTGTCCCTTGTGGTTAGGGGACCGCTGCAGCATTGGCAATGGTTGCAAGGGGGAGCACCAAGACAGGGATTTCTTTAGGTGCACTTGTTTTGCATTAAACATAATGGAAAGCAAAATATTGCAAAGGTTTTCTTGCAAAAATTTCAGTGGTTGATTTAAAAAGTGTTGAAAATTTTGCTGCCTCTCTCTCTGTCTTGTCTTTTCTGTTTTCCTAATGTTAGGACCTGGTGGGGAGATTCCACTTTCATGCCCAAACAGAAAGTGTTTGTGTGTGTTCCCTAGAAATTTTACATAAAGTTTTGAGGCTGTATATTGACTTAAAGAACTGTAAACAATTCTTTGGAAGAAAAAATTTCAAGTAGCTTCTGCAAAACATGTTATAATTTTAATCTACTTTACAGGGAAGTTGGAAGGCATTAATTAAGCAGTTAATGATCAATCTGAGCTGTATGTTAGTGCAAAGTACTGAGCAAATCTATTTGTAAGGAAATGATGAAAAGTCATTACCTTTTAGAAACAAGAATCTGAAGACGGGTCATGCAAACCTATACTGGCATTGCTGGAGAAAGTTCAAAACATTTTTTTGAGTTGAGAAAATTGTGCGCTGGAGGTGGACTTAGTGATGTAGCCTAGCTGCAATATTCCAGATCAATATTCTGACCCACAGGTATAAACTGTTCCTCCCTAGCTTACAAAGTCTTGAAGAGCTTTTAGTTTGTACTTAAAAAAATATATTTTTTCCTTCAATCTGACTTTTTTGTTTGGTTGGTTGGTTTTTTTGAGTTTCTTTTGTTTGTTTGGTGGTTTTTTTTGGGTTTTGGGTGGGTTTTTTTTTTGTTTGTTTGAATTCAGCCTGTGGCTTCAGCTTTTCCTACCCCTTAATTTAAGGCTGCAGGGAGCTGCAGGGGAGTGGCAGTACAGAAGAAGGATAACAGCACAGATATCACACCCCGACGCACACCCACAAAGCCAAAGTCCAGTGAGGTCACACCAGGGCCCTGAAGGGAAGCCCCTTCCAGCTGCTGCCAGGGACCTACAGTAAAAAGGCACCAAAGAAAGTTTTGTGCTCCTTAGTGTAATCCACCAGCTTGATGTCACTAACATTGACCATTAGCTTGTCTCCTACTTCTAAGGAGACCACAGCGCCCAGATAAATGGGCTGAAACCAGCTGTTTCCCTCTTCACTGAGGGTCTTGGTGCCGGTCAGCAGCTGGGTGGGCTCGGGGTAACTGTCAGTGACTTTGGTGATGATCTCAGTAACAGAATTAGGTTTACTGTGACTTTCAATGGGCCCTCGGAACGTGACCTGAGCGTAGACATAGTAGTCCCCAGACACAGGTATCACCAGTGCGTTGCTGGAATAATTCAGGTTGTTCTTGGTAAAGGCCAAGCCTCGCTTGTCTTCCCACTGCAGGATGGGCAGATGGTTTCCTACGGTGTTGGCGAGATCTTGTTTCTTCACTGAGGGAGGAAGAGAGGGGGAGAAGAATTGGGTTAGTTTGCTACAGCCAGGGATATGCTGCTTAACATAACGTGAGACCTCTACTCCAAAGGGCATGTAGTTTAAACAGGGTAATCATAATGCTGGGACAGAAATGTTCTTATTTTACAGCTTGAGAACTGAGGTGAATTGGTTGCAGGCCGACCGTCCAGTAATATTTTTGGAGGGTGTCTACAGGGTGTCCATATCTGAGCAATCGGGAGGGAAAGCCAAGGATTCTTTTGAAAGACCTTGGCCAGCACTGGCTGCCTGAAGGAGTGTGCTGTGACTGCATGTCCAGGTTGTCTGCCACATCCCGAATGATGACTCTGTCCTTCCTAAAGGCTGAGCCTCCTGGCACTGCGGAGCAATACAGACGGCTTTACCCTGCAGGCCCGGGGTGCTACCTATTTACAGAGTAAACACCTTGTCCTTAGGTGAAAGCAGGGCTGGGGCAGTTGTACACATGGGTACCATGCCTGGACATAATGGTTCAGGACCGTGAGAAGAAATACTAAGGCATAATTTTTTTCAGTAGCGATGGATTACAATTATGCTTCTTAGACAGATGCTACTGTGCTTGCGAAAGTTTCCCAGTGATTTATCTCCAAGCACTGAGACACTTGAACTTCTCTTCCTGCCAAGTTGCTTCTGAAGGATGTTAGGGTTTGTTAGCCCTGTTAGGGTTTGTTACCCCTTGTGTCAAGCTTTTCTTCCTCACTGATAGCAATGAAATCTTCTGGTTTACCAGTGTCATTTGATTTTACCAAAACCTTGGATGACCCAACTGTGCTTCAAGAGGCCCAATTCCAAAGCAACACGTTATATTCAAAACCACGTTTTGTCTCAGTTTTCCTTCAAAATGCTTTGCTGGACCAAAACACTAAGCTTGGTGTTAGCCTCAGCTTTCCTCCAGACTTATTCCCAGTCTTGTGGTTAACTGATTACAAGCAGAGCTCTAATCCAGACACATAGGTTAGCCTGATCCAAACCGAGGATGTTCGCCAGTCTGCACAGGTCTCAAGGGAAGAAGCAGGGAACTGCTGCCCTATTCCCTTCGCCTCTCCTCCCCCATTTTAATTTCAGTCACCCAATAGCCAAGAGAATAAGCTGTAGCACTTATTTTTCTGCAGGGAAGCAAAAGAGTTTTTTCTGCTCTTTACTGATTGCCACATAAAATTGCTGTGGTATAACAGCAGCTGAAGCAGTGAAAATGAAGAGGATAAAAACCATTAGGATTCTGCCAGGTCTTAAAATGAACCTGGAAAGGCAATGTTAAACACTGACAAAGACTGAGGCAACTGATTTCCAGGAAATGAAACCTTTTTCATGAGCCTGAGTTAATGTTTAAAGTTGATTTGGATTCAGTATTTGGGGAAGGGGTGTGTGTGCATAGGCAGGGAGACAAACTGAATACAGGTAACGGAAAGCTTTGACATTCTCTTGGCAATAACCATTAGGTTTATCCTACGTGAAATGAGATTCAGAAAAACTAATGTGCTCAGCTCCCAGTAGCATCCATTTCCCTCCCTCTTCTAGCAATAAATAATCCATAAGGAGACAAGAAGGTGTTAGGAATGCAATTTCTTGCATATTCTCTGAGTAGCACAACAAAATAATGGACTTTTTTTTCCAGCCTGCCTGTCAGTGCTGCTGAAGTATCAAATCTTTCTGATCTTTCCCCAGGAAGCACAGTACATGAGGAGAGTATTTCTGTGTGGGGAAACGATAGACAGGAATCGTGATAGCAAGCCAAGCTTAATTATAGAAGTATTATAAGGACTGTGAAACTTGGAGCCAATGGAGCTTTGCCTGACACAGAGGGAGAAGACTAGAAGAAAGTCGAAGTACTTATGGTCTGCCTTCCTCATCTGCCTCTCGGGTGTCTAGGGACTGGTCTGAGTCTTGACAAGAAGTAAAGTAGCATTTGCATGACTCTAAGGTTTAGAAGAGCTTGGAGTAATACCCCTCAGATCACTTGGTAGCAGACAAAATCTTGTGTGAGATGGGAAGGATCAGATAAGATCAGAATATTTCCAGAAACTGTCCTGGGCTCTTTCCCATTTTGGGAATTTTGGCGGAAAATGGAAGAGAAACTGTATGTGAAATATTCTTTTCCGTGTATAATGACGCATTCAAAATGTCAATGACACTCAATTCTTCAATGTTTTTTGTAACTAACAGGCATCTCAAATGAAGTACATGATTTCATAACTTCTAGAATTAGGCAACTTTAAGTTTTACAGCTATAACCTCTTTTTTAGGATAAAGCTCACTCTACTGATGCTCTCTATTTTCAAGTTAATTTATTTTTCCTGTGCTTTCAATACCAGTCAAGAGGAAAAATGCATGTTCAAGTGCCTTTGAATACACTACGGCTCCTTTTCCAGCAGCAGTTGCACTTTGTACTTGTAATTTATTTATTTCATAAATATATGGAGCTATACTTCCTGAAAATATACCCATTATGCTAACACTTGAATTGAAGAAAATGTGCTTTTAATAAGGGTTTCCATTGCTACAGTTCCTTCAATTTTCCCATTCCCTATAAATTTTTGACGTTCTTTACATGTGAAATTACTTCTCGTTTCCTAAAACCCCTTTTGCTTTAGTCCCTTGCTAGCAAATCGCTGCTGCTCAGCAGCGTTTGGGTATGTCCTGTGGCATACTGCTGCACTTGTGGGGGTGCTACAATTCTTACCCCTCATCGGTGTGAGCTGAACACTCTACTCTGAGGCTGCACTCCTGGTCTCAGCAAGAGTCTGAGGCTCCTGTTGTAGTAAAGCTCTTGTACAGCATGTACTGCAAACTCCCGTGGCTGCCAGGTCTCTGTTGCTCAGGATCATGCCCTGGGACAGGGCATCACTACTCTTACTTCCAACAGTCAAGTGGAACCCAAAGTGGTGTTCTACCCAGAGGCAGCGGAGTGCTCAGATGCCATGGCAGCATGGAAAGTGCTACCCATGTACTTGATGGGTTTCTGCAGCGTAGCTCATCCCCCCATGCCACGGGCTGGTGGCAAGAAGGAATAGGCATTAGTCCGCATCTTGACCCAAAGTGCAACCAAATAAGCCAGAGAGGGGATGATGGCATGACATGGCATGGTCAGCAACAACTGTAAATCAGTGCATAGGAGAGAACGGGGATGGAGAAAAGTCTGAGTTAGGTATGCACATGGATTGTGCCATTCTTCGCTAACTATAGCCACCCAGTTGGATGCCAGTCTGGATAAGTTCAAAATGCCCAGTGTGTATTAAAAAGGCTAAGAGCAGGTGTAAAATTCACCATAAAGGAACAGAAATCAATACATCAAGTCATTCTGCTACTGCTGATTCAGTGGTGCATGCCCATGAAAGTACTGTGGCTAGTTCCCATTCCTCTCACTCCTCTTAGCCTCAGAATGTATGTGCCTAAAACTAGAAAAAGACAGAGAAAACAGAGATTGGGAAGAGATTCCTATGAGTGAGAGTACACAGTCTGCCCCCTTCACTTTGAAAAAGGTGCCTGAAGGAGGGTAACGTTACAAAGATCTAAAGAATAGTTATTCCTTTTTCGCTTTCCATGCACAAGTCATGGTTTCTGAGAAGACCAGAGTGGTACCCAAGAAATTATTATGCAGCAAGTTTAAAATAACAGGAAACATTTTCTGACTGTGATGCACCATTAAGCTTGGGGACTCATTGCCACAGGGTACAGCACCAAAAAATATGCTTGGGCAAAGAAAAGGTCAAAGAGAAGTTCTTGGAAACTATGTTCTGTGATGGCTACATAGCACAGCAGCCTGGGTACAGCCTTTTGTACAGAAAAGGGGTGATACAATCCCCTCAGCTTTTTCCTTTTTCATGCTCCTTGCTATGGCCAAGAGTGACTGGCCCAAATGAGCAGGTTGGAGAGGACGGGCACTGTCCGGGGGACACTGCTCGGGAACGATGGCGAAAGAGGTTTTGCAAATGGGAGGGGTGCTGAGGAAATTTGAAGAAAACTGTTGGGTGCTTCCCTGCAGCAACTGGACTTTCGTGTAAGCCAGGGAAGTTCCTGTCAGCAGACCTGTGCTTCGGCTGCTCTTCTGAGTCAGCGGCACTGGGAGCCTCTGGGTCTCTCTGCCACAGGGGAACACAGGGGCAACAGAGACACTTCCGCTGGCAGATATGGTCCTTTTGCTCTGACAAACCTGCACCTAAGCAATGATGTGTTTTGAGCAAGGACAGGTCAGTTTTGGAGTTCTAGCAACCTGCATGCATAAGGGAATGGGACCAAGGATGTGTGTTAGGAAGGAACCTGTAGGTAAGGGAAAGTAAACTATGCTAGGAAAGAAATCAGCCCTGAAGCACTGATTGGTTTGACCTTGAGGGTGAATCTGTGTGAAGCATCATGCCCCTTCGTCCATGCTTCAAGTTACTGGGACAACACAGAGGGTGTTGGGGAAGCCTCTGCAGTGAGCTGTGTCTTTGGGAGGTATAAAACACCTTCGGTCACAGCACCTGGAGAGCCTTTCAGCACTCAGCTCCATCCACATGGGAACGAACCATGAATTTTTTTCCTCTCCTCTGGTAATACATACATTTTCTGAGTAGGTAGAGCTGATGAGGATGAGGGATGGCTCAGGACAGTGTTCGTGGTGTGGTGGCAGCTACACCTTCAAGGTGAGGTGGCGAGATGGTGGCTGGCAGCCCACCCTGCAACAGGGCTTTGCGATAGCACCTTCCTAACACAAGATAAAGGCTTGGAAGGGTTCAGCTGGGCATAATCCTTCCTTTGCTTGCTCCGTAAGAATAGGAGGCTATTTGGTGGGAATATGGTGTGTGTGGCCTGAGTTAGGCCTTGAAGAAAAACAAGGTGTAAAAATGGTCTTATTTGATCTGCTTTTGCTCCAAAACTGGTAGTTCTTCCCAATTTATTGCACCATGAGGACCCACATGGGCTCTTTGCCCTGCTTTTCCTAGGAGATCCAGCACATCACTAAGATTCCAGGCACCTATTTAAGTTCAGTTACAAGAGCTGATCATTCAGTAAAAGAAACACTTTGGACATGTGGCAAAATTCTGTAAATACCTCCTTCACAGGCCCTTTTCTACAAACGCAGGCTGCCGTTAATCTGCCATGGTCAACAAGGCAAAGCGGATGATTATTTTCCCCATGTTTCCTGCAACACCTGATCCTAGCAGACCCATCTAAACCAAGATTATTGCACCGCCGTATCTGCTGTAATACCTGTGGGAAATGCTTCATTTTTGAACAAGCATTACCTGTCAGGTGTGCTCTTGGCTTTTCTGCACTGGAAATTGTATCTGTACCTGAGGGGAAAAAAGAAAAAAAGCATGTAGGGAGGTTTGCAGCTATTCAAATCGATGGGATGTGAGTGGTGATCGATGCTGCTCTGGAAACGTGTGAAGCCCTTTGCATTTCTGCATATATCTGAGTCCAGAGTGATTTGCTACATGTGCTCGTTGACACTGTTGAGGTAATAAAATCCCTGTGCAAACGAGCGAGCTTGCCAGGCCTGCTGTGGTGTTGACAGGGCACATCACTGCGGTGACTTAAATTGCTGGAGGGTGAATGGCGGGGAGGTGTGGTGCACGCGGATGGGAACGTGGTGTGCCTGGGGTCTCAAATCCATGCTTTTGCACGTCCAGTGATTATATGGATTTCCGAGAGCTGTTGGGGAGGTGTGTGTCTGCGTTAGGACAAGCGAACTTGCACAGCCCTGGGGTTAGAAATGCTCACACTTCCAGTATGGCCCCAGTTACCTCCCTGCATCTGGGTGCCCAGGTTTGCCTCTGTCTGCCCTGGCTTGTTTGGCTGGGGAGGGATTTGGGTGGTGAGAGCGGAGGGCAGGTGGGGAGGTGTCTGTTAGCAAGATGCTGCGGCAGCGATTGCAAAACGTTGGTAAACAAAGGTGTTTGGGATCGGGGAGAGGACTGGCGACTTACCAGGATGTACTACTGCTCGTTGCTTCAGAAAGTGAGCGCCCCTCTCTTCTGTGACCTGCAGGAGAGATTGGCAAGCAGTGAGGTCTGGGGTCCAGGGTGTACAGTACTCCACAGAGCATCTTGTTTGCATTACCCCAGAAAATGGAACATGCTACAGTAACATTACTGACCTCAGCCAGAGCTTTTATGTACAAGGACAAGCCCTGACAGGGTTTTGCTTCCTTGCACGAGTTGGCTGCTGTTTGTTTGAAACTGCCTGCATCTCAGGGAAGGTGCCAGAGGCAGGACCTGGGCTCCTGTGGCAGTGGTTGTGTTAAACTACAATCTTCTTCAGAGGCTCGGCAAGCCCTTGGCGTTGGGAGTAAACTGGGAGAGAACTGGCAGAGTGGACACTGTGACTCAGCCATCGCTAACCCTCCTTTGGGACGGTGCCTCCATCCAGCACTGCTGGAGCACCTCTGCTGCTTAGAGATGCTGCTGTCCCTCAGTCCGTGCAGAGAAAACAGAGCAGGCAGGGTGATGTGAGTGATTCTTCCCTGTCTCAAGACTCAGCAGGTCTGAGCCTTTGCAGGTGCTCAGTTCATCCATAATGCCAGCAAAGAGACTAATTGAGGTGTATCAGCTGCAGAGCTGCTGTTTCAACTGCTTTTCTTTCAGTGTCTGTGTTATTTCAGACTGTTAACCTGTTGCTTCGGTCTGTTTTGGATGTTGGGTAGCCCCCTTGGAAGAGGGAAGGAGCTGAGCAGGTCTGAGTGTGCAGCTGGCAGAGGGTGAGCTCTTGCTGACACTCCACCCAGAGAAGGCAGGGTGAGCCGCGTTCGCTTGCCTCTTACGTTTTCTTCTAGAGCTGAGCACCAGCCCACTCACGGCATGTTCCTGCGCCAACCTGCATTCACACGGCAGCAGGGCACGGCAGCGGGGCATGGCCGTGGGCTGTGCCGAGTGGTTCTGCCGTTTAGGTTGAGCAGTTCAAAGGGAAGCTGCTGTCTGCCTGCCACAGGCCAACCAGGACTGGTTCTTCTGAATCACGCTTGGGCACGGCCGGAGGCTTCTCACCCAGCAGCCTGCAAAGCGGCACAGGTCCTAACTGGAGGATGCTGACAGTAGATCCGGCCTCCTTGAGGTGTGAGGAGCATCCCTTAGGCTTTCCCCAGGGCACGGTTCACTGGGGGTCGATGCCAGCAGTGGGGTTGCAGAAAGTGGACTATCTGGGTTACGCAGCCAGCTCAGGGCTGAGTCTCAGGGCTGTCAGGAACCTCTGTCATGCAGCGTTTGTCAGGAGCACGTGGGTGTGGTATAGTGTTTTTTATGGGCAGCTGCAATAAATACGTTGAATGGAATGAACTGCCACTGATTAACTTGCAGCTAAGGATGTGATACACACTGCTTAATAAACAGGCTAAAACAGTATCAGGAGGGGGATGCTGAAGGTATGTCCCAGTGGCTGTGTCTCACATGACTTCAAAAACTGCAGGAGAAGTAAAAAATGGGTAATTTATGTTGGCCAGGGGAAGGAAAGTGTCTGATGGAGAAGGGTCAGGCTCCCTGGGTTTGGGGACTGCTAGCTACTCTAGTAAGCCCAAAGATATTTCAGTGTTTTACTAGCAGTAACCATCCACGTGCTCCTACCAAAAAAAAAAAAAAAAACCACCAAACCCACAACCATAATTGATAAAGTAGTGGCTCTGGTGTGTGTGTGGAAAAAATGGAGGAGGAAAACTGCAGGGAAAATTCTTTTTGGTTTTTTCTTTCCTCCTTTCCTCATCTGTACACACACAGAGCCCAGCCACAGGAGTCTGCTGCTCTGCAGAAGTCTCACCCAGAAGAGATGGTGGTGCGAAAGCTCAGTGTGTGGCTGACAGGGACATGGTGTTGTGCTGTCAGTGAGCTGTCTGGGCCTTTCATTATGACTAATGACTTTCTCCAAGGTCCCGTCTGCTTGCTGTGGTGTCTAAACATGACAGTACTTCTGCTGTGACACAGAGTCATAGCCAGGTGACTTGGTCCTTCCCCTGGCAGGAAGCACAAGATCCACGTGGAGGATTTCCCTCAAACACTTCCCCTTGCTTTTGGCCAGATGTATATGAATATGAGTATATTTTACACCATCATTATGTGTACTTCCTACGTACTTATCAAGTGACATATCTTCAGTGATGCAAAGAGCTACAAATCCATCACGGACCTACATTTAATCATGTAAGTTCAGTGGGGCTGTTTACATATTTAAAGCCTAACTTCTGCTAAGTACTTTATATAAACTCAAATGTTGCAATGCAAACAGAGGTGATAGGAAAGAGGGAAGGATATCAAGAAGAATTCTGCTTCTTTATAAAAAATAACAAAATGGTTTGACTAAAAACTGGGAAGAAGCTTTCTATGCAACCTCAATTTACTAATTTCTGAAGAAAGCCAGGTGGAAAGCCCAGGTGTGGGAGCTGCATTCAGAGATGCTAAAGGACAGTGTGGTGCAGCAGACAGAGCAGGGTGCTGCAAGGTGTGAAATTATTCTGTTGCCAGGCAAAGGCAGGAGATTTTTTTTCCATAATTGTGCTGCTTGATAAGGATACAAATCTAAACCTCCTATAGAAAATATTTTAGCACTAGTTAATGCTACATAATGTCCAAGTGTTGGTAGTATGTGTCCTAAATATGTACAGATGTTGTACATTGATGGTGTAGCTGAGGTGGCGAGGGAGAGCTAAGTAGCATAAGACAATAGAGATCATTTACACAATTAGTGGTTTTTTCTCTTTTCCTTTCTTGCTTAGCTGTGATTCTGAAAAATTCACAGCATGGCTTCAATTTTCCCCTTGGTTACTGTGGAGAGACTGTAACCAGCACTGAGTGATGTTGAAAATCCCACCTTACAGCTGATTTGCAGACAAACGATGCCTTGGACAGCCAGCTCTAATTACCCTGAAGACTGCGGTATGCAAAACACTTCTATATTGTTTTGATACCAAGAATGTCCAAAAGCCCCACTGCATTTATATCCATATATTGCTAAAGCCCAAAAGAAGGGCTGAACATTCCCTGTTCACACTCTTTGCCTCTTGCACCTTCAGGAAGGGCCGGGGGTATCTGGCAGACAACTCCATGGGAAAAGCAGCTTGGCACTGCAGGACGAGAGATCAGTAAGCAAAACATCCCCAGCACCTCCAACCAGTCCATTTTTAGCACAAGATGCTATTTCACGGGCAGGCTCTGCTAGCTCCAGAGATGCTGCACGGCCTGGGCTGATCGTTTTTGATAGGGGCCTGTCCTGTGCCAGTGAAAACTGGCTTCAGTGGGAGTATTTCGGCTGGACTACAGCATCCGGTGTAGGCATGCACCCAGGGCATGTGCTGACTGGTGGCGCTGCCCACGAGGACCATGTGCATCAAGCAGCAATGGCCAGTCAGGAGTTCTGCTGCTGCTGGCTTTTGGAAGGGGAATCCCTCTACCCAGGCCTAGGTGCAATGCTCACTGCTCCTCCCCAGACATTTCCCCATCCCTACAGATCAGGAAGCTGTTTCAGGTTCTCTTGCTCATCTGGGCAGGCCATTAGGGCTTGTGGCTCTGCATGAATTATGGTCCTGGCAGGCCTTTTCTGAGCTTTGCTGCTAGCTTTCTGGCTTTATCCTTTGGGATGGGATTCAGGTGGAGCTGCTAGGAATTCAGAGTCCCTCCTGTACTGCAGCAACTCCCTTCTCCATTGCAAGACTGACATGGCACACAGGTTTGCGTGTAACCCTTTCGACAGGTTTTTGAATTTCCCGTTATGCTGCTTGTGGTCCTGCCATGCCAAGGATGCCACTCAAATAAGCCCAAGTACCAAATCTCCAGGCCACAGGACTTGATGCTCAGCTCTATGGGGCTAGCTGAGCAGGCTGCCCCACGGTACATTTGTGCACTCAGACTGAAACGTGGTTTCCCTTTGGGTAAGGACACACAGCAGTCCTGGCTCTTCCTCTGGAAGGGCACCACTAGAGCCTTTTAGAGGTTTCCTGCTGTTAACACAAGCCATGTGTTGTGTTACTGCTTAAAGAACCCAATTTCCACACCTCTCTCTGTCTTGAAGCACAAAGAAAGTGGTTTGTATTTCCGAAAGGGAAGCAGCATAGTGAGCCTGGAAGGTGTCCAGGGAAACCATCATCAGACTTGAATTATTCATGCAAGACACATTATACCATGAGAGAGACAGCTCACACATGTTGCTGTAATTACATAATTTGCCCTGCTTTTTTCTGAGAGGGATGTTTCTAGAGGAAAGGATGAGTTTGTATCCCTTCAGAGGCAGAATGTGACACCATGTGCCCCCACACAGAAGCTGAGATGAATGAACTGCCTCACCCCGCAGGCAAACAGAAGAGGCACACCCCTCTTGCACAAACCCTCCCTGTCTCCCCTTCTCCTCCTCTTTGCTCCAGGAAGGACAGGCTCAGGAATTTACTATGACTGCTTCCCACCTGCTCAGCTGCTGAGTCCCTTCCTTCTCCCAGGACTGTCCCAAATGCATGAGAAGGTGATTATCTGGCATGTGTAGGCTAAGCCCTCATCCTGGGGCAACGAGAGGACCTGCAGGGGTCAGCAAGTGAATACTTATCAGGTACAAACTGGGGCCTGTCCACTTGCTCCCAGTATGTCCAGGGCATCCGCATCCCAAAACCAGTGCCACAGAGAGCTCTGACACATGTCTGGTTCCAACCTAGCCCTCCTGATTTGGGCTACCAATGGGGCACATGAGGAAGTCATCCTTTAGCAATCCAATTCCAACATTTCAAATGCAGAAGGAAATGCAAAAGGACATTTTCCTGAGAGCCTTTATGTTATGTCCAGAAACGTTCCCATGGACTGCAACAGCCTACAGCCCTGCTGAGCTGCAGGATGGAGCACCTGGGCTCAGCCCCTGACCCGGCTTTTTGGGGAATTAACAGACAGCTACACCAGCAGAGATACCCAGCCATCTGCGCTCCGTTGCTGGACAACACAGGGGATGCAGTCAGTCACCAGTGGGGTGAATGAACTGTTCGGAAAACGCAGGATCCCGCTGAAGTGCAACTGGGCGCTCCACCCACTGGGTTTGGCACGCAGGCAGCGGGCAGCCAGCCAGCCCCGATGCTCTTTCTCTTCCTTTCTGGCGCTCGCACAGGCTGTAACTTATCTGATCACCTCATTACATCACTGTGGGAATACTATGCGCTAATAATTCACTGCATATGCATGGCAATACACATTAGCGTAGCCCGGGCTAGAGCAAATCTAATGGTTGTGGTTTTCCTCCTAAGAAGCCAAACCCAGTCACAAAAATACCACTATCTCTTCCAATAGGGTCACAAGCGGGGAACGCATTAGTCCAGTCAAACAGGCTAACATTTTATTATGATTTCACTCTAAGATAGTTTCAAGAACTGAACTGTCCTGCTTTGTACAACCTCACAGGATGCAAACAAAGAGCAGTGAAGCTGAGACTGTCCAAAATGCCTCTTCACTCCACGTGCACCCACGCTAGTTGGCCTAAATGGCAGTAGTAGGGTCAGCACGGTAACATGCACCTTTGCACGTGCCAGACATCAGCAAATTTAACAACCTGAGCTACAGCACAGGGCTGCCGAATCTCCTTTCAGCTGTGCACAAAGTTATTACCAGGTAATGCAGAAGATTCTGTATCCAGATGCCGGCACAGCTTAGGTGTGAGACGCCGGCTGTACGGACTTGAGGTCAAATAGGGACTAGCACATCTCCGTGCAGCCGAGGGCACGCACCTGCGTACAGCTTCACTCTCTAAACATCCGTAGGCTACATGTGTGCAAGGTCAGAAACCTGCCTTCAAGGCCACTGATTAGTACTGCTTCTTTTGCTGTTCCTAACAACACGCAGGCTAATTAGGGAATTTCAGACCTGAAGCTAAAATTCAAACCTTAATTCTTCAGACCTATATGCATCCTTCTAGCATGGGGCAGTCCTGCTGAAAAAAATAGGTACCTGTTCACAGTCAGGCACAGAAGGAGTGGGGTGGCACAGAAGAGCATTAGAAGCAGCCACACCAGCGAGCTTGTATTGCAAAGCGATTTTAGCTGTCTGTCAAAGAAGAGCTGAACACATCCCTGGATCTAGAGAAAGCTTTGATGAGGAGTAAAAAACGGGGTGCAAAATTTAGGGTCAGACTCTTTAATTGTCCCAAATCGTATCTCTGCAGGAGTTTGCATTAATAATGTATGAAAGCGGTAGCTGTCTGCCCAGCGATGGATGATGGGCACTGACCTACTGACAACCGCAGCGCAGTCAGCGGTTGTTTGCTGAAACAGGACACTGAGAGGGGAAGTCTGAGAGTTAACCCAAAAGAAGGGAGGAAAATGAGCTATAGTGTCAAAATCTGGCTGAAATCAGTGGCGAGTCACTGATTTCCATCAACTAGCGATTTTTCTGAAGCGTTTCCTGCAGCATGCCAATAAAAGTTTTAAAGTGGTACATTGTACTGTCACCTTAGTGAAATTAAGACAAGAGGAACAGAAACCGTTAGTTGAAAGGACCGAACGACAGTAAGATTTATCCCAGACAGATTTGCTCTGCCTAAGGAAGAAGGAATGTGACAGCGAGTTTCTCGTGTTCCCTTAAACACGAGGAACTCATGAAGAGGAAAAAACAGAACCGAACAGACCCAAGCATGGAGACAGGTCGCCGTGTGCTCCTGGCAGGGCGGCAGGACAGGAATGGGCCGTCGGTCTCTTACCTGGCGAGCGCAGGAGCTGGGGGCTCTGAGGTTTCCAACCAGCAGGTAGGCAGTGGGCAGCGCCAGGAGCAGCACGGAGAGCAGGCACAGCAGCACGGCACACCGTATCCTCCTCAAATCTTCCCTGGGGTGCATCCTGGGGCTTTGGCGGGTCCCAGGAGCCACCTCCTCCAGGCTTATCTCGACCACGCGGTCCATGCCGGTGTCTGGCGTGCGAGCTGCCGCTGTTCCTGGATGGGATCTTGGAACAGCAAAATCTCCTCTGGCGTCTGCCCTGCATGGAGACCCCCATTAAATAAGAGCTGCCCTGAGTGTGGGAAGGCACCGACACACACACACCCTCCCTCCCAAGGAATGCACCGCCTACAATAGAAACCTAGCTCAGGGAAAGAAAAAAGAGAGCACCGGGCGCCCGGGGCTCCCCGATGCCCGCTGCCTGCCTCCAACTGGCTTTTTTCCCCCCTCGGTGTGCAGAAGGAAGCTAGGAAAGTCCCAGTGGGTGGAACCAGGATAAACCCTGCTGCTGGGCTGGATAAGCTTGAAAGCTTTTCCGCATGGCAAAGGGAACATGAAACCAATGGGAGTGAAAGTGAGAAGCAGGGGGAGAGCGAGAGCGGGCGGCAGAGACGAGTGGGCGGCGTGTGGTGGCCCGGAGCCCGGCAGTTTCAGCGCAGCCCCGGGAGAAAAGGGAAGAGTTGTTTAGGGAAGGCGAGGGTATCGCAAGTGACCCCTAAGAAGGGGTCTGATTCTCTGAAATGTTGCTTCATTCCTGCGTTTTAGCAGAATTTACAGTGGGCTGCAGGTTGCTCAACGTACCTTTGGCAGCAAACGGTACCGGGTCAGGCTTAAAACGGGGCGTTTTCTGCTGTGGGGCTCATTTTTGAACTTGTGCTTTTGCAGGAGCCTGTTACCATGACTGGGAAAAGCTGTGACTTTATTGCACTCGGGAAAAAGTTATGTCATCTTACTTTATGATAGCTGCTGTCTCTGATTAAACAGGCCTTCTGCCTATTGCCAACCTCAGGAGCTGCTCAGCAACTGGTTTAGGATCAACAAGCTCGGACGGCAGCCGTTGTCCATCGGGAAAGGGCTCCCTTCTCCCGGGAAAGGCTAGCTGTGTGCTTGCTCCTCGCCACACAGCAGCAGCCCACTCGCCTGCTGGCCTCGGCAGTGTTTCGGAAGGGCTTGGCAGGAGCCGTCAGTGGAGATGTTGCCATGTAGACTTATCCAGATTGTTGAAATTGAAAAATTTTTTCCCGGGAAACATGGTGCTCATCAAAACTGAAAGTTTCTTTGATTTATACACGCATGCACACTGATGTACAGAAACTTCTCCTTTTTCCCCGAGTAGAGAAACAGGGTGGGAACTTGCTTATTTTTTACTGAGAGAGCAACAAAGTTTGATTTCCCCCACCTCCTCATGAAAAAAAACAAAATTCAGATTTGTTATTACAAAATAATACCAAAGGAAAAAAAATTTCTCATGTCCCAATCTGCAAGCCCAGCCCCTCCCCCCAGTAAAAAATTCAGCCATCTCTTATCACTTGCACTTTGATCATAGAATCACAGAATGG